>NC_091120.1:32155707-32200707 GCF_040183065.1 Periplaneta americana | reverse complement strand
TGAGTTCGAAGTTTTCATAGTGCATCACGAATAGCTACACTGCATAATTAGTAAGAGTTAATTCTTCGCTATTGTATTTCTGGACCATCATCATCCGAGCAACAGATTTTGAGCACAATAGCTAGCTATCAGAGGCCAGCATCTTTAATAATATCGAGAAAGTCTGTGAGAGCGCATAATATGCAGAAGCATCAGTGCAATCTTCCTTTGTTTATATGCTCGATTTGCTGCTGTAATCCGACTCTAAATCACCATAATGTTACACAATTAGCAGTTCTGGGCGGTTAATCTTCTCCTTTGCTACCGAAGATGCTGCAAATATTGGGAATCTTCATAACAATTTTAGTAGCTAACTACTGGAACATCACAATCAATTATCAGCCTACTCGGACGGTTCGGCTTTTTTCTTATCGTTCTCGGCAGTGATGCTTCCCAGTAATTTTGCCTTCATTCCATAGCCTTATTTTACTTCTTTCCATCGAGGATTAGACAAGGGAAGCATCCATGCACTTTGATCCATATCGATCCATTGTGTGCGAAGATTTTTTAACGTACAACTACGTCCTTCTCCGACTGTGGATGAATGGGTACTTATGAAGTTCCTGATGTCCCAAAAAGTGAAAAATTTTGAAGTTCTACTGCAGGAAAATTATAAGAGTTATACGAGATCTTTCTTAAGTAACTGATCGCTCGAAAAATTTGACTAAATTTTTACGATTTTTGACTGTGTTGCTAGTAAGGATCTTTCCCGGTGCCGGACATTTGTTATACCAATACAAACACACATGGAATAGAAATTCCGCTATTTAATGGGTGTTTGTATTGGTATAGCCCTCATAAATGAACGGTTCCTCCCCATTATGCATGGGATGTTCGACTTTTCTTGACGCAGTATTTCCAATTGCTTCTCCGCCACGGTCTCCAGATTTAACTTCCCTGGATTTTATTTTATGGGGATTTGTTAGGGATCGTGTGTTTGCAGGTGAACCTCGCAACATCCCAGAATTGATGGAAAGAATTGTGAACACGATACAGATGGTTACTGCTGAATTGCTCTCGAGCGTGCACGAGGAGATGTATTGTCGCTTGCATTTGTGAATTGTTCGGGGCGGCAGACATGTTGAGAACTGTGAGCCATAATTAGTGTAAGTGTAAGTTTATTGCAATTCATTTAAATTGTGGTTTTTTGACACCAACATGAAGTTTTAAATTTAATAGCTATAGTTTCATTCATCTCTACATAGAAAAGTGGATACTTCTGGCGGAAAAAAACGTAACCAAATCGAGTGTACGGCACCGGGAAAGGTCCTTACAAGCAGAGATGCACAACACAACCAAAAATCGTAAAAGTTTTTTTTTAAATTTTAATAGGTTATTTTACGACGCTTTGTCAACATCTTAGGTTATTTAGCGTCTGAATGAGATGAAGGTGATAATGCCGGTGAAATGAGTCAGGGGTCCAGCACCGAAAGTTACCCAGCATTTGCTCTTATTTGGTTGAGGGAAAATCCCGGAAAAATGTCAAGCAGGTAACTTGCCCCGACCGGGAATTGAACCCAGGCCACCTGGTTTCGCTTTCAGACTCGCTAACCGTTACTCCAAAGGTGTGGACCATAAAAGGTATTAAATTTGTCGAGTGATCAGTTACTTGTGAAAAACCCGTTATTAGTTATTTATTTACAGTTGGGTAGAGGTAGATGTCACTTCTTAACAATATGTAAACCGATTAGACCAGATGCGTGGGGGGCGAAACTCATAAAATAAAACTAGATTCACGCTTAATAAAAATAAATTTCTATATTTATTTTTTACAGCACATCATTTTTCTTGCGGTTTTTTCAAGTGACGTTTGGAACGCGTTCCATCAACAAACCAAACAGAGTGATTTTAAATGACTCAATTACACGTTATCTTGTGTATCTGGGACTTCGAATATTTCAGTCTTTCTTTGAGTAATTGTACACGTCTTGGTTAATGTGATACCTATTATTGTAATAAAAATATGTTGATATTTGGGAAGAGTTAAGAGTACCAGATGCCTTCAGATGATTTTAGATTCGGTTTTCATAGCTGTGACCGACTATCCCGAATATGTATGTGAATATGTATGTTCCTATGATTTGTGTTTCTTCATTTAATTGGCACAAAATTTACCAAATGGATACCTGATTGCTATGATTAAACTCTTTATCATCGAATAATTGTTACTTCTAGTACTATGCGTTATACATCGTGGCTATGGTCATCTGTCTTTACTTCCATATCTGATTTGAAAGTATCTTGCGAGATTAGTACAGTATAGTTAAAGAATAGAAATCTGACTTCCAGTGAGTTGAATCATTAATTAAATTTCTAATTATCACGTACATTGTACATAAAAAGTAGCCAGGAATAGTTTCGACTTACTCTTCGCAAAAAAGTGCGCGAGGACGAGTAATTTCTCTGGTATCGCTCCGCCTCTTCGTATGGGAATGGCAGACTTAACGCCCGTGGCGTCTTATTTCAAAATTAATATCCAAATATTGCAGCAAGTCGGTGTATTAGAGCATGTCAAACGAAATTAAGTGCCTCAGCTAACTTACAGTCGAAATGAGGCACAATGATTGAGGAACCTTCATTTCTTTAGATTCACAAGAACAGATCTCGAGTTTATACAGAGGAAGAAAATTGGCTGACAGGCACTCGCTGAGCGGTTCTTTGGCAAAACTAGGGTTGAGTCATTACGCGTAGAATATAGTTTTCGTACTTACTTATTTATTGCTTTTAAGGAGGTTCATTGTCGCCCTTACATAAGCCCACTATAGGTCCCTATCCTGAACAAGATTAATCCAGTCCCTACCATCATATCCATCTCCCTCAAATTCATTTTAATATTATCCTCCCATCTACTTTTCGGCCTCCCCAAAAGTCTTATTCCCTCCGGCCTCCCAACTAACACTCTATATGCATTTCTGGATTCGCCCATACGTGCTACATGACCTGCCCATCTCCAAGTCTGGATTTAATGTTCGTAATTATGTCAGGTGAAGAATACAATGCGTGCAGTTCTGCGTTGTGTAACTTTCTCCATTCTCCTGTAACTTCATCACTCTTAGCCCCAAATATTTTCCTAAGAGCCTTATTCTGAAACACTCTTAATCTCTGTTCCTCTCTCAAAGTGAAAGTACAATTTTCACAACAAAACAGAACAAATAGTTTTCCTACTTACATGTAGAAAATATTGTAGAATGTGTAATATGCGTAGAAAATTCTAGAATTAAAGTTCGTGTAACATTCCATTACAGGAAGGATAAATAATTAAAGTATCTAACTACTTATTTCTATAAAATCGGATACAAGAACAATTTTACTGAAAACCAGTGGATATCACCCAACTTCTAATGTACCGGTACCTGCAAGACGAGAAATAGAAATATGCAAACCTATTTTGCAATTCTCTTTGGCTTCGTAGACTGACCTTCCTTCCTGATATACTTTTCGGACAAATAAACACTTCACATAGTAGTATGCAAGGCCAGAATATTAATAGTACATTATGCAAAGAGCCTATAAAGGTAGTAATTAAGACGCGAGTATGTTTATGAAATGAGCGCATACGAGCGTCTTAATTACCATTATAGGCAAGTTTCATACGACTTTTTATCCTCGACCATATTTCTAACTTGAAATTATTCGTAAGTATTCATGTTATTCTTATCTGACTGGGGAGCGGAACTGGCCTAGTGGAATATCTCGTAAATTGTGAGATGTGCGCAGACGCGAAAGTATTGATATTTTCCGAGGAACAAATGCCATTGACCTTGATATAATCTAGAGAGTAAAATAAACATTAATCTTGATATAACCTGGAAATTGATTTAGACATTGAAAAACGAGATGACAAATTGAATTTATTTGAATATTATTTACAATTAACGCTAATGATTATACTAACAGAACTAGTTGTCTTTCGATTGCATATCCGAGAATAATCGATACTTTCGCTTTCATGTTGGTACAATGGTGTTTTCTGATTGGTGGAACTCATGAACTTTAATGAATAGGTGTACTTTAATGAGGTCCATTAAAGGGCTTCTACCAGGTGTATAATTACTACATTTCGGCATAGTCGAGCATAAAGTAAAATAACAGTCAAAGGTATCTGTTAACTTGAATTTGTTGAAAATAACTCATAGGCCTAGACGTGATTTCAAAAGCGTGAGTCATACTTCGTGAATGACTCTATATAGGAGATTTATAAAGCTTATAATCATCTTTATGCAAGAGAGCTGATCACTGACCGAAAATAATGGAAATAGACTAAATATATGTGAGAGGAAAGCCTCAAGAAAGATGTCTGTAGCATCCATTATTAATGGAGTATATCGTGTTCGATGTAAGAAGGCATTATTTGACAAGCCCAAATGATATAGCAGCCGGAGGAAGATGATTGGGATATTTCTATACAACAGAAGAGTACAACCGATGCAGAAGATTAACTACTACGAATCTGAGCGGAAGTGACGAAGACCTGGATTCATTATGGTTGATAGTGTAGACCAGCCGTGGCGAGAACGTGACTCGCGAGACATTGTGGCTCGCAGTGATAGCTGTGCATTTTGCTTGCTTCTAACCTCCGCCAACCCCCACCCTCTCACTCGCTGGAGTCAAACTCCGTTCCATTTGTATTTATCTCTGACCTGCGAGTGGCATATGTCTCTCTCGAAACCATGTACGAAAGTTCCAAGTAGGATGGGAGGTCGCATTTTTTTGCTGTCAATATGATGAGAATATTAAATGTTTGATTTGTTCATAAATATTATGAGGAAAACGGTTGTATAACATAAAACGGCATTATACTACATGTTACTGATGAAATATTAAAAGTTTAAGTGTTATTGTTGTTGTTATCATCATCATCATCATCATCATCTCTGTACGTCGATCCTTTTTCAGCAGATGTACGAATAATGCGGTTAGCTCTTCAATTTGAACTCACTGATTTACTATGTGATATCAAATGAAAGCTAAATGTAAGGACTTGAGTGTACCTCGTTTTACCGTGACAACGCTTTTTAGTTTCTCTAGCACTCTGATTGTTATATTATTTATGTCTTTGTTTTATGAAGAATTTTAGATAAGGGCGCAAATAGACATAGTAGCTGACGCGCCCTTTTAAAACCCTACTACTGCTACTGTAAGGACTTGACAAATGTTGAACTTTCAAATCTTTGCCAAAAAATAAATATCCGAAGATCGTTCTTTCGCATGCTCTGTTGAAGCCATGTTCGCTGCAACTTACGTTTGTGAAAAATTATTTTCAACAATTAAAATAGTAAAAACCAAATTTAGATCACGACTGACAAACAAATACCTTCGTGATCAACTACGACTGGCAGTAAGTGACATAATTCCTGATTTTGAAACTTTGTCGCAGAGACATTCTGAACAGAGTTAATCTTAGGTTGTGATATTGTTCATTTATTTTTCATTTCTTTCTTCGTTACACGTACTAAACATAGTTTGTAGCCTTGTACTGTATAAAATTATATTTAAGTACTTGACGTAAGGAAAATGAAAATCCGTCAATAAGTCAGGCAGTTGCTTCACTTCCCCTCGGGTGTCCGCCTCCCTCCATAGGTGCTATGCTCGTTGCAGGTTACAGAGTGGTTCGGCGCACGATTACATTTTCGCCACCGCTGGTGTGGACTGAAGAGGAAGATCTAAAAATATTGGAGATCGTAGAATGGAGGTTCATGTCATTGGAAGAAAACCGATTGTAGGACATTGTACAGTAAATTAGAGTAGCCACGGAGATAATGAGGAGTAAGTTGTAATACATTTCATTTTTATTTGCATTATGATGGATCTTACACATTTTTTGACATGTGGTACGTGATATTTTCTGCTGTAACTTTGAACATTGACACACGAAGTGCATTTACAGATAATTATTTGTATATACTCATTTGGAATTTCTGTAGTGAACATAAATCAATATTTTATACATACATTAACTGGTACAATATGTAATGAAAGTCATACTGCAAATCGATACCTCATATTCAAATTTTACTTGTCAACTGTGCTCTGTTGTTATATGTATTTAAAATTGAGTACCAGTGCTGTAAAACACTTTTTCTGCAACCTTTTTAAATCTTGAGAAAGTTTGAAAACATCTATTTAACAGTTTCCGTGATATGTGTAGTAAATTATGCAAGACCACAATATAATAATAAATTGCCCCTCAGACAATAACCTCAAACTAAAAACCTAAAACAAATGTGAATCGGTTACCATCACATCAGCTACTGAAGGCGAGGGAAGCCTTGTGGAAGTTTGTCAAGTGCTATAGAATCCTCTATCATGACTGTTTTGTTATATTTACCAGCAATTATTACAGTATTAAGTTCATATGTCTTGAATACATACAAGATTCATACTCAATTAACTATTTTCAATTTTTAAATGATTTTAACAGTATTTTGCCGATAAGACTCGATTTTGTATATATTTTTACTCCATTTAATTGAAAGTACTGTAAATTAGATTATAATATTTTAATAATATCAGAGCTTTGCTTTTCTCATATTGACATAGAATAATTGTCATTGGTAATTTCGAGCACATGGTCGTACTGTATGAGTTTGAATAGATTATAATCATTCATTTATGTCTGTTTTTCTCGTGGTCTCATTATTGCACTTATAAATTACACAATTACATTACGTTACCTATAACACATTTACGACCACGTATATTAAATTATAATGTTGTTAGTCCAAGTATTTTACTTCAATTATTCTGGATTGATGGAAAGAAGTGAAAAGTGTAATTGGCAACACTGTATGTAACGTGTGTCCGGAGATTTACAATCACTGCAGCTTTACATTGACATTTTGTTTTTCGGGACACCAACATTTATATCAATTTAAAGATTCAGAGCCATAGTGGGCCAAGCGCCATTTATCAAAAACGGAGAAAGCAGGGCTTAAAGTTAAGTGAATACCATAGTTTAATGAATATTGACATATCATTTAGTCTTAATATGTCTACTTTACATTACTTGCTATATGTTTCCATTAAATTATGCAATAACGTCATTTTATCCCTTGTTTTCTACTGTTTTAGTAAATGGTGCTTGGCCCACATGGTTCTGAACCCTTCAATTTGTATAACACAACATATACAATATTATAATATAAACATTGCAGTACAATTAAGTTCATTACAATAATGGTTATTATACCTTGTTGTCAGTATTTATAGTTTCTTTTGCCTGCTTGGTGCATGTCATGTAACTTGAAGATACAACACGTTCAGTGATTATTATGGAAACGCTAGAAATAACAGTGCAGTAAGTAAATTACAACACAGCTTAAATTCTCCACAAAGTTGAGATTAAAGTCACTTTTAAATTAAAAAATAACAAGAACTCCTAAAGAACAAGCTGTAAATTTATTTATTAACATTAAAATTACGTGAAGTTTGAACAATTATTAAGTGTTATGGGATAAAGGCTGTCATTCAATTTCGTATACATATAGCCTACATACCTGTAAAAGACAGTCGTATTCAACAAATAAAACAAAAGAATATAAGAACACGGTCAACTATAAAATTACACATGCCCATTAACGAAATGACAGACGTTCAGTTCAAGATTAATTCATAACTAAAATACATAATAAATAAAAGAAAGATATAAATTATGACTGTGCAAAAAATAATATGCAATACACGGGCGTTAAATGCATAAAATAGTCTCAGGAATAAAAAAGCTCTGCGCAAGCACGTCGTTTCTTCAAAATTTCCCTCACCTCTGTTACAGAGCACTCACCAACCTAGTATCGCAATATACTGTTATAATATACCAAACAAACAAAAATTACAAATAAACGGAAACAACAATGTAGCTATTACAAAAACATTACAACAATCACAATTTAAAAGTATCACATCTGTAAGAACTGAAAAAAAAAATTGAGGATAAACATTGAATGAAATCAAAATTAACAAAGAATAGTAATATGCGTTACAAGAGCGGTATGTTGAAGTTTTCATGTTCGAGGAAAAGTTTGAAAAAGCGAAACGTAGTTGAGCTTTTTTAATTTCCGAGAATTGAAAGAAAACATACCGCTCGTGTATCGTACATTATTTTGTGCGAAGATCTTTTATTACATACCTGAAAGAGGAATTTCTAATTAGTTGCAATGAAATCTCCATATTGGTTTCTGTTCAATGACGGCAAATTTGCAAACAAAAATATCTATCTTCAACATTGTTGCTTTAAAATGTTTTCTGTGTTTATTATACTCCAGCAGGCCGTGATATACATCTGTCTTTTTTCCCCCAGTCTATAAATGCGAACTTAAAACAAACGGCTTTCTTAATGTTACATGCATCACGAATGCAGTAACTTTAGTGGAGTTGTAGAGTTTACTTAATTTTTGCAAATATTTAAAAACAATAATTAACAGTGCAATTTAGGTGAAATTGCAGTGGTAAGTTTCCAATTTATAATTATTACTATACTGAACGTCTCTAAAAATAGTATTTTAAAAGCCTAAAGCAGTAAAATCAATATCTCACTTAAGCGGTAAGAAGAGGGAAATTGTTATGTGTGTTACGTTGGGAATACTGAATGTGGAATTTTAGACTTACTGCGGATTGGTTTTGTGCGGAAACCAAGCAAATACGCACGATCTCGCACAAAATTATTTATATATAGAGTTGTTATACTTCGTTCTTGCCTTCCTAATAATATTTTAAGATTTATTTATTTAGAGACTACGGGTGTTTGAGAATAAGATTCTTAGGAAAATATTTGGGGCTAAGAGGGATGAAGTTACAGGAGAATGGAGAAAGTTACACAACACAGAACTGCACGCATTGAATTCTTCACCTGACATAATTAGGAACATTAAATACAGACGTTTGAGATGGGCGGGGCATGTAGCATGTATGGGCGAATCCAGAAATGCATATAGAGTTTTAGTTGGGAGGCTGGATGGAAAAAGACCTTTAGGGAGGCCGAGGCGTAGACGGGAAGATAATATTAAAATGGATTTGAGGGAGGTGGGATATGATGATAGAGAATGAATTAATTTAGCTCAGGATAGGGACCAATGGCGGGCTTATGTGAGGGCGGCAATGAACCTCCGGGTTCCTTAAAAGCCATAAGTAAGTAAGTAAGTATCCTTGGTGCAATCTGTATTACGTTATAGCATTGTTGGTTGGGGCAGAAAATTTGTCTGAAAAAGTCTATTGATTACCCTATTAAATACCTTTATTTGGATTTTAACGTTTTCAAATTGGAGCAGATATATAAATATAAATTATTAGACTTCTTTCATAAGAACAAGAAAAGTTCCAACATATGTTGGCATAATTATAGTGCGAGAAGGTACATATTATTTCATTTTACAGCATCCAAAAGTTCAACAGCTGCTGAAATGAAACATGGCTTCACCTATGGCCTAAAACTTTACAACAAATTAATTTCTCAGTATCCTGTTTTAGCTAACATAAGTAAGATTAAATTTAAATTGGAAATTAAAGAAATTATTTGGGGAACTTAACATAGGGTTAGATAATGAATTGGTAAATATTAGTCTTATAATATTGTTAATATTGGTTGTAAACATTTTCAATAATTGTGATTGTTCTTTATCATATAGGCTCTTGTTTTGTAATCTGTGCTATTTTATTGCTTATATTAATTTTTTTATTTTGTCTCCTTCTTTCTGCTTATCTAACGTCAGTTTACTCCCGACGACAAGCGTTTGCTCATACGAGGGTAAATTCCTTAATTTGTATTTCTGTTTTCTATATCTTAATAGTTTCGTAATGTATCATTTTTAATTTAAATGTAAATAAATAGAAGAAAAAATTTCTTCGAATGTTCTCATCACACTGGTGTGCAAACACTTCACCTTTGTACTTCTCTTTCAATTCCTCACAAAATGGCAGACTCTAACCTCGCATATTATCTTTAAATTTCAGTGAGTTCTCCAATTATGCATTTTAGTGTAAGGCAATTTATGACGGACATAAATACACAAATACACACATACATACTAGAGTCCTGCAAAACCGGTTGAAAACCGAAGGAACTTACATAGCGCTACTGAACGCCTGGCTTTATAGGCAGTGTGCGAAGTACATCTGCTTGCGTACTGCCTCAGTATTCGGTTTAACGAATATTCGAGTTGATTCGATCTCTCTGTGGGTGGACGGCTCTGGAGTATAGAAGAAAGATCACAGTGAACCATCCAGATATTATAGCTGCGGATGATCAAGAGGAACAAACAGCATGCAGCGTGAAACTACAGACGTTGTAAAGCGTAAATTGCAGAAAATAACTTTCGGTATCCACAAATTACCAAGGTTGTAATTTTTGCTTCTACTAGAAAACTGAATTACAATATTACAATAATGACACACTTAAAAAACAGTAAACTCGATCAATAGTAAAACTAAAACAAAAATAACTTTGTATCTTCTGAAACCTACTACAACCAATGCTTTTAGTATGTTTACTATGACTAGAGAATTAAACGTAATATAGGTTTTCCATTCATTTAAGTGACCCTTATCGCCCCGTACAATCTGCAGGGTTATTTCCCTTCTACCCTGTATATGAATAGCTACTGTTTTGGAGGAATGCATTTAGAGTTAATCATTATTTAATTTTATGTTTTGTGATTAATTGTAATTCTATTTTGGATTTATTTACTTATTATATCTCACATTATACATTATGCTCATTTCATTTTCTACATACTAAATTGATGGAAAGATCACCAAACAACTCTAGCCTCTCTAGCAACACATGTGAAACGAATATTGTGTTTGCACCGAGCGTAACTTTAGACTAGTAAAACAGATTTATTAATACATAAACACAAGAAGTCAACTCTGATCATGTAGTCTATGATAGTAGGCCCTAATAATAATTGTGAACATCAAATAGTTGATATTAGCACGTGTGTAATAAAATAATTCTTTGAATGACTCTTGTTTTCTCGGAAGTAGATCTTTTCTATACAGAATTATTTGTTTCTAAACCTTGCTATTCTTTTCTTATTTGTAGTTTAGAAATGTGTAAATTATACTTATTTTGTACAGAACAACAACCATTGGGAGCCAATGTAATCGTATTGTTGAAAGTAACATTACTGTTTATCTTTTTAAATTGATTTCTTAATAAATAATATTGCAACTGATTAGAATAATTAAAAAGCATGCAACTATTCTTTTAGAGGTAGGCCTATACATTTTTTTTAGTTTAAAGTACAAACGTCATAATGGACTTATGTACTTATTTCCTATTTTGTTTTATAATGAATTGTAATTATATTTTTGAATATGTTTACATTAGGATATTTCACATTATACATTACGTCTATTTCCTTCGATGTCACTGTGTCCATTGTTCATTTATTTGTTACTAGTCAAATTACTGCAAGTTCGAAATACAAAAATAAATGTATTAAAGTGTCAAATTATTTGTATTCCTATTTGAAGCAAACATATTTTTGTAATTAAACAAAATAAATATCCTTCAATATTATTACTCTGTTTGTATACTGAGAAAATGTTAAAGAGTTATTGTATGATGAAATGTACCTGGTGTTATTTGGAGATCGTATTTTCTTCCTCCTTACCATTTCTTTCTGTGTGAGATTCGTGGTCTAAATAATTCGTGATCTTACATGAACTTATGTAATATCGATCATTGGGTTATACAAATCGAACAAGATTCAGTCAATATGTGACGAGAATTAGTTACGACGTAATCAAATGATGAAGTTATGACGTATACTGTTTAACACTGGTATAGAAAAACGCCAGCTATATAGCGTTTATTGGTAAGAAAAATATACATGGCTTGTGCACGTCTTGTTCTGTGAAAAACTATAACATTGTTTAACATATCTATAAGCAACTTTCATTAGTAAAACTCTAAAAGTTTAAAATATAAACGATACTTATAAAGTTACTGCAAGTTCAGAATAATAAAGAAAATATACGTTTCACAGTGTCGAATGAACTGTAAGAATACTTGTAAACACTTTTTTTTTTCAATAAGACAACGTAAATTTCCTTGTTACTCCGGTTGTGTACTCGAAAAGCGTTACTTTAATGTAAATCTGCCTGATGTTCTGTCTGCTCTGCAATACATCAGGCGTAACCGCTCGACAACCGAGTTATTCGGCCCGATGTTCATCGTAGCCGGTTGAGCTCCGACCGGTCGAATCTAAACCGGTTGTGTGCGCAGTTTTGCAGGTCTCTAATACATACATACATATATACATACATACATACATACATACATACATACATACATACATACATACATACATACATACATACATACATACATACATACATACATACATACATACATACATACATACATACATACATACATACATACATACATACATACACACAGGGCCGCCGACAGGTATTATGGGTCCCTGTGCAATATTGTGCTCGGGCCCCGTTGAAAAAAAAAGTTAAAAAATGACAAGTTACCAATTATTCTGCCATAATAATTATTTGCAAAATAAATAAAAGATAACCCCATACATAGATACGAATCTAAAAATATACACTTTTGTTACAATGAAAACTGTTAGAAAAACTTCACATTAGCACAATATATTATATTCGTCACGCTTCTTTTTCAGTAGCGCCTACATAGTATATTTCGTGACGAAACTTTCGTCTTTTCGTTGTCGTTTGTTTCGTTTCGTTTTCATAAAACACTCACTATTCTTAAACAGCTGTAATTTTTTACTTGCAGATCAACATCAACAAACAACTCTCCTTGACTTCATTGATGCAAAATCATCAATTATATCATCAAAATTTAAAGACTTAGCAAGATCGCTCTCCAGACTAAGGAGGCCAAGGTTACTCAGTCTCTCTTGACACATTGTTACTCTGAATACATTTTTATTTCCTTCATTTTGTTTGAAGTTGGTGTGAAATTGAGCGTTGCTAGTGAAGGTGCAGAAAATAAACCAGTCTCAAGCCCGTCTCTTCAGGTTGTCAAAAATTAAGACAGTTCATGCTTAGAAGTGAATACTGATGGTTGTGGCCGTTTAGAAAAAAAATTCTGATAACAGTAGTATTGAATCAGAACAAGCAAACAATAGTAAAAATGATGTGTTAATATGTGCAAGTGAAACAAATTTACCCACACCAGTTCCTAACTCTGAGTCATGGCAAGTAACATGCGACCTTGGAAAATTAATGTGGCGGACAAATTGTAAGTGTCATTGAATGTGTTGTTCGAAAAAATAACCCCAACCTGCCTAATAACCTTCTTAGTGACGGAACAAGAGCCTTTCTAGTATTATTTTCGAAACTCAAGAATGGAGAATGTGTTCCCAGAGACTGGCTAGTGTGGAGTGAAACAAATCAGTCACTGTACTATTTTCCCTGATTTCTTTCACTCCACACTAGCCAGTCTCTGGGAACACATTCTCCATTCTTGAGTTTTGAAAATACTGTAATACAGTTTTTGGAAAGGCTCTTGTTTTCGAACAACACATTCAATGACATAATTTGTCTAGAATTTTTTAGGTTTCCAAAGTCGCTCAATTTCACACCAACTTCAAACAAAGTTCTACTCCCTTTCTTAATACCTTCCAATTGTTCTGTCTCTCCTTGCGCTTCTCAGCTCCCAACTTATGCTCTACTTGTCCATTGTCCTCTGGTAACACTAATGAACAGAATTTATTAGAAAAACCACAACAAAAAAACGAAACTTTCGACACGAAACATACTATGTAAGCCCTACTGAAAAGGAAACGTGATCCTGCAGCTTGGATTTGGGAGAGTCCACTAGCTTATAGCGGTGGGCCGGCAGGTGTTGGTAAGTAAGAGGACAAACCAATTGAATGTGTTCGGTACAAGTGACGGGAACATATTTCAGGCAAATCCCGGAGGCCTCAATTGTCATGTCGATGATTGTTAACGTTGTAAACCGATATTCTATACATAATGAAGTGATAATTTGTATTAATTATACTATTGTTGGTTAATATGTCAGATTCATGTAACAAATGTTCTTACAAAATTTTATAGTACTGGTATGTATCTGTGAATAATTATTTGTGATAATAAAAAGTAATCAGACTCACCTAATCTGGCGGGCCTTACTGCTCACGGGCCCATATGCACTTGCCCCCTTTGCCCCCCCCTTCTCGGCGGCCCTGCGATACACATACATACATACATACATACATACATACATACATACATAAATACATACATACATACATACATACATACATACATACATACATACATACATACATACATACATACATACATACATACATACATACATACATACATACGCATAACTCTATAAATTAATCCTTCCAAAAAATGAAATTCAGTGTGGAGAACATATTTGTAATCTCCATGAATATCAAGCTAAGTTTTAAGAATGCAAAAATGGAAAATATTTTCGAATATGAAGACAATCCAAGTACATTTCCAATCGCAAGAAAATAGAACGCTCCTTGAAAATGTGACATTGTTATGACATACGGTTCAAAGCTTTTATATACTCTAAGGGCAAGAATATGATCCATAACCCAATTGTGATATTTCTGCACTATACCAGCGCTCTGTAATCTTGATGAAAGTATATTGAAACGATCGTAAATAATGTCACCTTTGGAAAACATGAAAACAATGTGTACTCTCTGGACAGTATCTGATAAGACTTCGTAGTTCGGCGTACATGTGCGTTTTATCAAAAAAGAGACACAAAATTGAAAGTGTGCCATGTAACTAACAACCGCTAAATCACCGTCACAAGCAACTCTCTCAACACTTTTCTTATCGTTCTTGTCATATCGCACCTGTCTCTTCATTCCAAAGTTCGATTCCACTGCATCGCCGAATTCCAAAACTGGACTTGCTAATTCGATACCAGATTCTTCGAGTTCCTTCCTGTTACTTATGGCAGGATATCTACCGGGATAAGCAAGAAATCCGATAAGTGATGACTGATAGGCTGTATAAATCTGAAGAGTATAAAACAGAAATATTGTTACCAAAAATAACGATGATTTAGAAGAAGGTAGCGTTGGGATGGATGATGCCAAATGCATTCTCAGCATATCGAGCATCGCGGACATGAGAATACTGTCAGTGCCATGTTTCTTATTATTTCCCCTCATTTGCAATATTTTCTCTATACAAAAGAATAGAATTGCTCCAATTGCGGCGATTGAAAGTACAAGGAGCCACATATATTTGCTGAAGATTTTAACAAGTGCTTGCCAACGTGGTATTTCTTTTCCACTTGGGACAAAGAAAGTTAGAATATCAGAATAATGTGGGTATGACGCCTCAAACACGTCTGTCCCAATTCCAAGATTTACCTGAAGTGTTGTTATGCCGATAATATAAGTTAAGTGATGGTGACCAAGGATCCATTCATCCCGAATATTCTGTGCACGTATGGCACCGATGGAAAAGTTGCTAGCCTTTGCAATTACACCCATTAAACTCACTTCAGTACCAAAAGCCTGTTCGACTCCATGTATGACGTAAGGATAACCTTGACTATAGAAAACTAACACAGTGCAGCCATTGAAATCTGTAACCTTTTTAGAAGGAAACAAATTGTTCTTATACATGAAGTGGTCTGATTCAGCCAACCATCTATCCATTAGTTTGACATTGCTCAAACGTTTGGCACAGATATCTTTCTGTTCGTTAATGTCCCACCCATAGATATCAAGATTATATTGTCCTGATGTTATTCCAGAATTACTGTCAGGTGGTTGAAAATGTAATGCAACAACGATAGAGTTGAGAGCTTGGAATCTCCATGCAATTTGCAACAGATTTCGAGCATGCATTACTTCTTCTTGAACATTTTTGGATTTGAACAGTGAAATAATGACAAAATAAGCCCTGGGGTTCCAATTAAGTCTACTTAAATATTTGAACATGTTATCAAGTAAGATTCCCTCCTCAATTTTTGTTATTTTGCTTAAAATAATAACCACGTATCCTGGATAAATTACATTTCCGCCCAGAGAATATATGTGGCTTGGAGATGCTGGAGGAAAAAGAATATTGTGGCTTGCATTATGAAAATGTTGAAGCATTTTATCATGTAAATCAGTGTCGTCAAATGATTGATTCCATTGATGTGTCTTCAATGTTTTACGGCTTGCTATAGAAAGCGGAGTAGCTTTCTCGAAGTATCGTTCACCGATACTCCGAACACATTGTAAGAAAGTGTTTTGTGCGTATAACACGCTATTGTTGGGCATAAGATGGGCGTCACTTATGTCGATAAAATGTTTATAGATCAGTATTAGCAGAATAATTCTTCTCTGAGTGTCAGACCTGTAAAATGATTATGTCTTAATTATGTTGATAAATTGAATTTTAGATGTATAAATCATTATATTTGAGTACTGTTGCACATTATACAAATGTACAACTACCCATTATAATTTTTTAATGTAAAAATGTATGCTATCTATGTAGGATTAAGAAATTCAATATTTTGTTATTGCTATATGATTTCAAAACAGGGTTTGATTTCATGAAGTTATTATACAGCAAATTCACTTTTTCGTTACCTTGATATCTTTTTATTTTATTGAATAGTATAACTGAACTGCACGAGATTTTGCTCCTTCCGGTTTCGTTACAATTACGTGATTATGTATATTCAGAAGAAAATTTATTATTATTATTATTATTATTATTATTATTATTATTATTAAAATAATTTTTATATTGTGATTAAATTCTCAAGTATAAAGATATTTATGACGAATTACCCATGATACTTTTTTTGCTAGTAAATTTCTTCATTTTAATATCGAGAATTTTCTGTGATTGGATGAGTCCTATACATGAAATATAGCGTACCGTTTTAGAGGAAAGTCTATTTTTTTTTATCTGAATTACTAATCACTTGACGTACCATAACGTTATGGAATTTGAAAATAATTGCTATTATATCATATGAGCGATGTGTTTAAGATGGACGTGAATTTTTGCAACTAATCTGATTTCTGGTTATGCTAATGTTAGCAAGAATAATCATGTATGTTATGTTTTATTTATATAATTAAGACGTTATAGTACTATTAAGATTTTTTTACCATGTTCCATGTTCTAGCTATAAAGCGTTATACGAATATCATGGAATGTAAATAAATACAATACAATTCTAACGTTAAAATAAACATAACAAGAGGTCATTATTTATATTTATCATTTCCAGAATCACAGTCATATGTAACAGTATTTCATGAATATTTACATAGAAAACCCCGTCTTATAATGTTATTTTTATTTATTCACTAATGACAAAGAATTTGAGTGACCACAAGGGTCCTGAATATAATAAACATGTACAGTATAATGTGATTTGAATACAATTGTAACGTTAAAATCAACCTAACAAGAAATCATTATTCATGCTCACTATTTCTAAAATCATAATGACAAGTAAAATTATTTCATTAGTATTCACATTGATAACCCCGGCTCATAACTTTACTTCGTGATACAGTGATGGTAGGAAATGTGATTTTTGGCATGACAGCCAAACAATCTTGAAAACTCTGCTATATAAAAATAAAAACGCTCCTGATGTTCTTTGTAAGCAGTGAGGTTTAATGTTTAACCTTCTGGTTTAGTCGAATTGAAGATATTTCCATATATTCGGTAATAAATCGAAAATAAATCTTATGTTAATATCACTTACTTCATTTTCCCCACTTCTCTGGTGTAGGAAAAATACTGTTTTCACACTTCGTTCCTTTGTTTCTTTCTCTACACACTAACAAGTAAGTACAGCTGCTTTAGATTTACGCCTATCGTGTAAAATTGAAGAGAGACCTGAACCTCGTCTGATGGCAAACATTCAGTGAGTAAAATTATAAAAGCATAAAACTACTCTCATAGTATCATTAGTGATATTAAGTCAAGAACTTGACATTCTGAGTTTCTCCAAATACAAAACTATAATTTAGAAATTGGCGTATTTTTATTGACACACACATGTCGTTCAATAGAACTATTTAATGCAACAAAATTATGCACAAAATTATTGCTTTAACGTCACTTATTTCTTGATGTTGCAATGTCACAAATATGTCGTTGTTCCAATGCCTACACACTTGACAATGAAGTCATTCGTCTTCAGTACCAAAATAATATGAAATAATAATCCTATTCTTTCGTTAACGGGGCCCGGGGATCCATTGGGCGACGTGTATATTTGATGATTTCTGCAATCGATGAAACTATTTTAAAGAAGTAATGATAATGGACTATGCTATATAACCTATATAAATACATAAAGAATAAAAGAAAAGAATACTACGTAAATAAGGCTCTATCCTTGAACCGCTAGTTTTTACGCTATACATAAAAGGATGTAACAAAGGTCTTAAAATATTATAAACTCCACATACACGCAGATGACTTGCAACTTTACATTCACTTCGGAACTTGTGCAGTCAATGGCACTGTGGCCAGATTTAATGAAGATAGCACATACCTGCACAAACAGCGCTCAACGAGCGGGAGAGCTGTGTTTACCGCTCGCCGAAACGGAGAGGAAGATACGTCAGAATGACATAGACTTGCTATAGGTAGAGGAGAGGGAAACGACCACTCAGTTATCTAGTGGAGTGCAGTGTGTAGGCCTATTCTCAGTAACTGTTTCACGTTGCTTACCTACTGCTACAGTACAGTATGGAGGAATCTAATAGACGGAACATAACATTTAACGATTTACAGCTCGGACTTATTGATCTTCAATGTGACCTAAGGGCTAAAGCTCGTTTGAATAATACTACTAGCCTGGTTGAGTTTTACAAGACTAAACATTAGCAATAATATCCACGACTACACAGGCTGGCTGTGAAAAGGATTGCTATGTTTGGCTCAACATTTATATTCGTGAGCAACTGTTTGCTATAATCAACTTTAATAAAGGCAGACATCGAACATCTGTAACTGATGTTTCATTATGATCAGTAGGATACTGTTCCTTTAAGCTGCCAACAGCACAAAACCTCGTTCCGATGTACTGATAAATAAAAATATAACAAAATTATATTGTACATTTAAGTAGCTATAGAATTTCTATTATTTCTGTAAAATAAATATTTCTTTATTAATTAATAATAGTCCAAGATAGTTTTGCAAACACTGAACGGGAATTCATTTCATAAAAAATAGTACTTCCTTTTGTGTATATTTTGTACGAGATCACCCCTTCTTCCAGTCCACCCTTATACAGAGCGCAGTTAATATCTGCATTCCGCTCATGAGCTGTGAGCAGGCTCGGAGAGCGCAAACCTTGTGCAGGCCTGATCTAGCATCTATACCTTAATGGGCGCAAAAATTTGTGCTCAGTTAAATCCACACAAATCGCAAGCTATAATAATGGGACACCAGAGACTACTGAGTATGCTATTGTTCTATTAGAGTCGGGTTTGGGTTATTGTTTTTTTACAGAATGGTAGGCCATGCAAAACACTACATATGACAGGTAAAAGTCAAATTCGGTCAGTTTTCTACTTTGGATGTTTGTCAAATCAGGGCTTCAATTATAAGTTACCTCTGACATATTTGTGAGCACTAGATTAAACAAAAAGGATATATCAATATAAAATTATTAGTTTGAGCATTCTATTCCCTTCTGTTTTCGATTGGTTATGAGAAGTGAAAAAGTAGGCTGATTTGCAACTGTACTTGACGTATGTCAGGAGATTTTCAGTGTTTGTTGTTTCCGTTTTGACACATTTTACAATAGCCACGAGGACTAATTTTTTTCTTTTAATTTACAGTGTGAATCAAAAGTATGGAACCATATAAATATCTTCCATATGTTTGATTTTCAATTACTATAGTTGTTACCAGTGACATATTCGATTCTAGCTTTCAGCTATCTCAAAAGCCGCCATTTTGGATACAACTTTGAAATGTTAAATGGAAAGGAAGTTATGTAGGTACTCAAAATCATGTGAAAATTTCTAAACAAAATAATGGTGCAACATGTTTTGAGATATCTCTAATCGTTTTCAAGTTATTTAAAGATAACTGGCATAATGACACAAACATTAGTTACTGCATCCACAGATATTTTGTAACATGGTACAGTACGAAAGAGGCTTTAGAAAAAGTACTTTTATGCAATTCTGGTAATTAACTTTTCCTGCTTTACTGTTTAGTCAACCTGTAACCGTTTCAATGCATTGTTGTGATTATTTGAAGATTTCCTACAACAAATTTCTTGATTTTCGTGATTGCCATTTTACAGTCGAGTTTAACAACTTTTAATTCTTATTGACCCTGATAGATGTCTTCAATTTTTTGATTGGGCTCAACAACAAATTGAACTGGATCCGACATTTGCAGCCAAGATAGTTTTTAGTGATGAAGCTAACTTTTATATGAATGGGGAACAGACACAACACACTGTATTGGTCAAACACAAATCCAAATTGGATGGATCCTGTGAAAATGCAAGGTACTGGTAAAATAATGGTTTGGTGTGGAATTTAGAGAAATCGTATTGTTGGACCGTATTTTATTGAGGAGAACCTGAGTGCCATTTCTTATTTACTTGCTTTTATGTTATTGATTTACTTTTAATTACCATAAGACCTTGTCTTCCACTCAACCAGTACAAAAATATACAAAAAATACAAATAACTGCAATACAAAAATGAATGGAATAATAATAATAATAATAATAATAATAATAATAATAATAATAGAAGAGGAAGAAGAAGAAATTAGTTATATGTAATTTCAAGACTTCAACAATACATTGTAATATTAGTGAAAATGATAAAATTAAGTAATAACGTAACAGGAAGGTAAAACAATGAAAAGAGTATAACGTGTGTTTGACATATACGAATACAAAACCAACCCATCATTGAAGCATTTCATTTATATACTCGTCTTTAAATCCTGAGAAAATGGCACGCTTTATCCTCCCGTATTATGTTTAAAAATCATTGTGTTTTATATATATTTTTAACATAAGGCAATTCAGAGTGAGTATGTACAGTACAGAGTGTTAAAAAAAGTATGGAATATTACTCATAACTTCTTAAATTTTAATTTTATAAAAAAGAGTTATATACAAAAGCTGTTGAAGACAAACCATACAATATGATACCAGTGTTTGAAAAAAAGTTATTCACACATACATGGTGTGACAGTAAACTTTATTTTTTAAATGACACCCTATATTAAAATTTACATGTTCCGAATCTCCATTAAATTTTACTTATCAGTGTGTAGAAATTTTACCCATTCACCCTTTTCATGTCTTTTAACTATTTACTAAAATCGTCACATGACTAATCTGTTCCTTCTCAAATCTACAACAGAGGGTTTATTGGAGAAAGTGCAGTTTCACTGCATGATCGACCAATCAGAGCCTCTCATTTTCGGCCATGATGTTTTGATGCTTCTAAAGAATATCAGTTGTGTATATTGTAATAGAAAATTCATCAAATCAATCTTCTTAATGTATCCAGCTGTTTGCTAACAACATAAAGTCCACTATAGTCCACTGTAGTCTATTCAGTTGTTTTTCACGAGAAATGAGGAGTATTTTGATCGGTGTTCATTATAGATGCCTGTTGCTAGTAGCCAGAGGTGGGGTGTAGTCAATATATACTGCAGGACTGTGTCTTCTGCAACTGGTACTGATGATTTTAATTTACTTCTTTTGTGGTTTATGGATGAACATTATAAAAGAATGTGTTCTAGATCTTCATCATGATTATTACACCACAGACAAGTAGGATTATCAGAAATGTGAAATCGGTGTAGGTACAATTGAGTGACAATGTGACCTTTTCTGGCTCTTGTTAAAAATGTTTGAACATGTCTGGGAAAGTTTTTGTACATTTCCAGGTCATTTGGTTTCTTTTGTACACACTGTAAACTAAAAGAACTCCAAAAGGAAATAACATTTCAATGGTTACCTAGTCATTGTGGGATACCTGGAAACGAGAGAGTCGATAATATTGCAAAACAGCAACATATTTGCAACCAAGACCTCTCCAAGTGATATCTCTATCCAGTGCTTTTACTTCAGTAAAGTATCATTTTACAAACCTATGGATCAACAATTGGCTCTCTTCTAATACAAAATGCATAATTAAGGTGATTTTACTACTGAAGTTAAAGCAGATAAAGTGTAGTTCGCTTCCAACCGAGCAGTTCATCATATTTCCTGCTAAATTCTGCTTTGAAAAATATCTTGATTCCATTTGATTTCATAATTTTGGAGAAAGTACAGTTTGATTCTAGACGATTCATTTACGAACATGATTGTGATGTGTAAAGTTTTAGCTTTGCATTGTGAACTATTTGGCCCAAGATATTGTTAGAAGTGCTGGAAATTCTAACGTTAAAATCTTCCTAACAAGAAATTATTATCTATGCTCACTATTTCCATTATCACAATCATAATTATCATTACTTTTCATTAATATTTACATAGAAAACCCCGGCTTACAATGTTACTTGGTGATACAGTGATAGTGCGAAATGTGATTTGTGGCGTGAGAGCCAAACGATTTTGAAAATTCTGCACAAGAAAGCTACAGGTTTCACCTATTCTTCGACATTGGAACCAGGTCTCTCGACACATTTCTTCCATCGTGACACCATATGCAGTATACACCTCATTCATAAAACTCCGTTTTTTGGACGTATAGCCACCTACGCACGACTGATTTCACTTCTTCATCCGAACCGAAGCGTTCTCCTACGAATTTCTTCATTGCACAGTGTGCAATTTTCCCGATCTAGGTGGACAAAAATCAAATTTCGACTTGTTTAGTTATGCATAGGTGAATATGAATTCGTGTCCTTTAATATTTGAAGAATGTTGTGAGTAATAGCTTTTACTGATTTATCAGCGGAAAATATATTTAGAAGGGTATAAACTTTGAGTTCTTCCTAACACTTCTAGCTCCGGTTCAGTCGTAGAGAGAGAGGCTTACTACGTGGGTGGAAAAGAGAGAATTGTTAGCGATTTATTGTGTTCTGAAACACGGAATTTGTTCATATAGGTACATTCTAACTAATGTAACTTCAATTACAACTTTATAAAGTATTTTCCTTCTTACAGTAGGGTTTAAATATTACATTTGACATTGTCTCTGACATTGGGTGGTGTTGCAGCTGTCACTGGTCGGCCAGAACGTTGCTATGGTCCAGACAATCAAGAGCCATACACTTCCAGTATTTCCCTGTGGATTTCACTCGAATTTTTTTTTTTTTTTTTTTTTTTTGGAAAAACGAACGATGTGAACGATGGTAGAAAACGCGCTATTTTTACTCAGTAGTTACAGCTTTTTCCTCCAGGATGACATCCGATCGAAACATTGCTGTCTGTAGCGCAATATTCAAATTATCTGTCAAATTTGAAAGCCTAACCAAAATAGTATTCCGTAAAATAATTGTTGTGCGTTATTTTCCGATCCTCCCTTGTAACAATGAAGGCGCTCTGGATGTTCGAGACGTAATGTTTACAGTAAGCTTCAGGTTTAGCCGAATTGAAAATATTTTCGTGTATATGGTAAATAAATAGAAAGTAAATCCTATGTTAACATCACTTTTCTTTCTTTCTTTCTTTCTTTCTTTCTTTCTTTCTTTCTTTCTTTCTTTCTTTCTTTCTTTCTTTCTTTCTTTCTTTCTTTCTTTCTTTCTTTCTTTCTTTCTTTCTTTCTTTCCACACTAAAACGTAGGCCTAAGTATTCCTGCGTTACATTTACTTGTAAAATTAAAGACTGGTCTGAATCTCGTCTCTTGTCAAACATTCAATGAATAAAATTATAAAAACATAAAGCTACTCTAATAATAACATTAGTAACATTAAATCTAGAACTTGACGTTCTGACTTTCTCCAAACACAAAGCTATAATTCAGAAGTTATTTTGATTGACACGCACATGTCCTTCAATAAAATTATTGAATATGACTTACAGTACATTATATTTACAGAATGATTCCTTTAACGTCACTTACTTCTTGACATTGAAAAGCATCAAATATGTTGCTGTTCCAATGTCCAGGCACTTGATAATCAAGTCATTCGCCATCAGTATGAAATTGAAATAATTACCTTTCTCTTCCTATGCTTTGCTAACGGGGCCCGGCCCTGGGAAGGATCCATGCATTTGGCTTACATCGGTCCTTTGGGCGACCGATATTTTTTATGATTTTTAGGATGACATTATTCTACAATCGATTAAGCTTATTTAGAGAAGTAATGGTAATGAAATAGGCTACGTTATCTATATAAATACACAATAAATAAATAAATAAATAAATAAATAAATAAATAAATAAATAAGCAGAACATAAATATGTTAAAAAGAACTAATGTGATTAGTAAATAAGTACAATGATATAAAGTAGTGAAACATGTAAATATATGATAAAGTATTTCTATTAATAAGCAAATAATTCAGTGAAGAATTCAATAACAATTTAAAACGACTATTTTATCCATAAATTCGTCATTGTGCTTATACAATCTATGACATTATTTACGTAGCAAAATCTTATAAATTGACTTTCTCCTCTTTGTCTTTTAACAGTTCGGTGATTTAGTTTGTATATTTATTCGCATAACTTTTTAAATGTTATATACATTAAATTTAAAATTATTTATTTTACATAAACTAATCAATAATATATACTCCTAAATCATTTATGACAATCTCTCAATGTTCTGGAAGTTTTTTTTTATTCCACACCTGAAGAAATCAGATTGTTTGCGTTGAAGAAATCGTCAAGCCTTTTTTCAAGAGCAGCTTTGTTATTAGAGGAAAGTCCCCTGAGATTGTTGGATAGAGAGCGAAAGAGATTAATACGATGGAACAACATCAGAAGAATGGGGTGAATTGTGGATTAATTTCCCAACGGAGCTTTTGGATCACTGCGTTTGTATAATTAAACCGTGTGTAGTATGAATAGTATACTATAGACTATAGTTAATAGAACAAAAAAGTGTAATAAAATTTCTGTGTAGAGATACGAACTGAAAACAACAAAACAGTTAAAACAGGAACTAACGGAGGTGTGTTTAAAGATGTGGTTTATCTCCAGCATTCATCAATATATGCGTGGATTATCTTATACTTAAATTGCAGACAAAGGTATTAAAATAGCTAAGCTTAAATAATCCAAAAAAAAAGACTCAAAAAGGATTGAAGCTGCTGAGATGAAATTCTTATGGGTCGTAAAAATACAAAAAATTAACTTGATATGGAAATATAACAAAGAAATTATAATAATACTAGTGGCTTGTGCAGCAGATACTGCTGCAAACTAAGTTCGTTAGACGTTCAAATAAAAATTTTTCAGATTTATTTTCAATGAAGAATACTTGTCTTTTTTATAGTTATTTGCTTCCATAATAATGAAACATACTCCCTCTGAATGGATTTTTTTAGGCCAAATACTTTTTCTTGAACCTATCCAACTTCAGTTTTTGAGTTTCAACTCGAAAACGCAAGTATCAATGTCAGGACGATAGCAGTAGCTATTTCAGGTCATTGTGGATTGTAGGCAAAAGTTTAAAAAAATGTCAGGTTTGCTAAGCTTTCGAACAATAGCATTTTCGTATAGCTGCTGCATGTAGAATTTGAAATGTAGAGCGTAAAATCATTTTATCCTACTAAGAGATCTTGCTGAAATGATCTGGAGACTACAAAATTTTCTAGGCCTCTTATTTTATCAGTAAGTAATACCATTTTATCTTTTCTTAGGAACTGTAATTTTTGCGCTCTCTCGAGCCAATACTGAAGACAATGACACATATCAATATCTACACTACACCGCCATTAAGTATATGAAAAATACCCAACCCCACTGGTTTAATAAGTATAAAAATACTTGATTTTTAATAACAATATTATTATCTTACTTAAGTTTTGTAGTTATATATAGCAGTCACTCAGAATGAAGATCTAAATTAAGATATTCTCTACATTTACTTACATAACCTCAAAACGTTTCACTTTCATGTCATCAATATAGTATCAATATTATGTACAATTAATGAACAATAGACGCATCATGATATTAACTGTGATAATATTTAATTTCTAATGGTAATAATGTCATCAAACCACCTCAAGTTTCGTAGATTTGAATATCCAATACACAGCTGTACTCAGAAAATTATACACTTTAGAATAAGTTTTTAATAACAAATTGAATTGAGCTCTAAATATGTCGGCAATCCTGCAAGTCATGGCCTTCGTGTAATAGCCTATTGTTTATTGTAGTGTGTGTTTTGTTCCGAAATTCAATCAAGTCGGCAGTGAGTCAACAAAATTAGTTCTCAAAAATGACAACAGATGGATTTTGGAAAATAGGAAAATTATGCAGGAAAATTGACATTTCACTGAAAATTACTACTTTTCCGAAAAACTTGGGGTTCCAAGCTTCAAAATGAGGGGCCATTTATTAAAATCCGTTCAGCCGTTTTCGTATAATTTCCATTACCAGTTCAAATTATATATATATATATATATATATATATATATATATATATATATATATATAGAAGTACTTGGATTGATCAGTTAATGAAATCTAAGAGCCTTTGCATTAATAAGTCCGATGCATACTTGATGAATTTCATATTTATATTGTCAGTTCAGTTTTTTTACTGTTACTTTCTTTGACTGCTTGTTTCAACTCATTCCTTGAAATAAAATCTGCTTTATCGTTAATACTAATATTTATTTCTTCTTCTTCATCATCATCGTTACTGGTGCGTAATAGTATATTATGCAGCGAGCCTATAATGGTACCTAATAATTAAGACGCGAGTATATAAGCGAGTACAGAGTTACCTACCATTTAACGTGCTGATATGTTTTTAATCAGTTTCCGAAACAACAGTTATCGTCATCTTTACAGTTATCTGTGCTTCAACTGGTAACTGTGCCTCGGTCTGTAGTTACCTGGCTGCTAGTACTGATTCGAAGGAATACCGAATTCGGCGCTTATTGCTGTTTCGTAAACTATGATAACTAATATTAAATAATAGTATAGACCACAACAAATTAATTTAGTATATTATCGGTATAGTTTTAAAATTTTGGCGTTTTAGTTACGTAATTTACGGTAAATATTCTATTTTCTATCACATATTAGGATAATAATTGTGTGTTTATAAAGACAAATTCGAATATCTCAAGCTTAATTTTCGTCAACCTCAGATTCTATATCGTCAGTCAAGGGATATTTTATTTTTGGGTACTCTAACAATGCCAATGATATTTCGGGCTCCGAAAGGTCCATTTGAACACTTGGAAACATTCATATGGACGAATGTAAAATATTTTTGCATTGTGTATCAATATGGCTGCCAAAGCCGCCTCAGCTGACTGCTGTTGCAGTTTTATAGCAGATGTTACATGTAGCCCTCTCTCCAGCCACTGGTATTATTTACCTCGATGATTACGCCAAATACCAACAATTATTGCTTTTTAAACCAGATTACTATTGAGATGGTAGTGTACATGTACACTATCGTTTATTAAGCGGTTCTTTAGTTAAAAAGCCTTGCGCCTACTAGCAAAGAGCTCACTGTGTACCTGTCAGCCATATTACTACTGAAAACTTCTGCAAACAAAAGTAAATGTAAATAACTAAACAGAAAATCACTAACAGAATACCAGTGGAGATATCTATGGACGACAATAGATACTGAACTTGAAGTTATCTCAACTGTTAGTTACAAGCGCTGATAAATCTGCATTTAACTTTCCGGAAACTCATATTACTACTCAAAACTTCTGCAAACAAAAGTAAATGTAAATAACTAAACAGAAAATCACTAACAGAATACCAGTGGAGATATCTATGGACGACAATAGATACTGAACTTGAAGTTATCTCAACTGTTAGTTACAAGCGCTGATAAATCTGCATTTAACTTTCCGGAAACTCATATTACTACTGAAAACTTCTGCAAACAAAAGTAAATGTAAATAACTAAACAGAAAATCACTAACAGAATACCAGTGGAGATATCTATGGACGACAATAGATACTGAACTTGAAGTTATCTCAACTGTTAGTTACAAGCGCTGATAAATCTACATTTAACTTTCCGGAAACTCATATTACTACTGAAAACTTCTGCAAACAAAAGTAAATGTAAATAACTAAACAGAAAATCACTAACAGAATACCAGTGGAGATATCTATGGACGACAATAGATACTGAACTTGAAGTTATCTCAACTGTTAGTTACAAGCGCTGATAAATCTGCATTTAACTTTCCGGAAACTCATATTACTACTGAAAACTTCTGCAAACAAAAGTAAATGTAAATAACTAAACAGAAAATCACTAACAGAATACCAGTGGAGATATCTATGGACGACAATAGATACTGAACTTGAAGTTATCTCAACTGTTAGTTACAAGCTCTGATAAATCTGCATTTAACTTTCCGGAAACTCATATTACTACTGAAAACTTCTGCAAACAAAAGTAACTGTAAATAACTAAACAGAAAATCACTAACAGAATACCAGTGGAGATATCTATGGACGACAATAGATACTGAACTTGAAGTTATCTCAACTGTTAGTTACAAGCTCTGATAAATCTGCATTTAACTTTCCGGAAACTCATATTACTACTGAAAATTTCTGCAAACAAAAGTACCGTAACTGTAAATAACTAAACAGAAAATCACTAACAGAATACCAGTGGAGATATCTATGGACGACAATAGATACTGAACTTGAAGTTATCTCAACTGTTAGTTACAAGCTCTGATAAATCTGCATTTAACTTTCCGGAAACTCATATTACTACTGAAAATTTCTGCAAACAAAAGTACCGTAACTGTAAATAACTAAACAGAAAATCACTAACAGAATACCAGTGGAGATATCTATGGACGACAATAGATACTGAACTTGAAGTTACCTCAACTGTTGGTTACAAACGCTGATAAATCTGCATTTAACTTTCCGGAAACTCATATTACTACTGAAAACTTCTGCAAACAAAAGTAAATGTAAATAACTAAACAGAAAATCACTAACAGAATACCAGTGGAGATATCTATGGACGACAATAGATACTGAACTTGAAGTTATCTCAACTGTTAGTTACAAGCGCTGATAAATCTGCATTTAACTTTCCGGAAACTCATATTACTACTGAAAACTTCTGCAAACAAAAGTAACTGTAAATAACTAAAAGAAATCACTAACAGAATACTCGTGGAGACATCTATGGACGACAATAGATACTGAACTTGAAGTTACCTCAACTGTTAGTTACAAACGCTGATAAATCTGCATTTAACTTTCCGGAAACTCATGAAAGTTATCAGTGCAATTAAATTTATAAGAGCAGTTAAGTAAGCAATAGTTAATACATCACATATTCAATATATATGAGGTCTCGCCTACCTCATTGAATATTACACGACTACTATGAAGTAGCCAATGTGTATTATCATCATTTAGTTCGAGAAAAATTCGTTCCGGAACCGGAAATCGAACCCGGGACCTCTCAGCTCTGCGCGCTGAGTGCTCTTTCCAACTGAGCTATGCGGGGACACGATCTACGGTGCCGGCCGAACTCCTTTCGTAATGTTTTACGGCCATACCACCTGCACTTTAGACAATGTAAGTCATACATGCAGGAGCGCATATATAAATGACTTTATGGCAATATTCAACACCAGTTTGTGACAACTGCTAACAGTTAATACATCACATATTCATTATATATGAGGTCTCGCCTGCCTCATTGACTATTACACGACTACTATGAAGTAGCCAATATGTATTATCATCATTTAGTTCGAGAAAAATTCGTTCCTGCACCGGGAATCGAACCCGGGACCTCTCAGCTCTGCGCGCTGAGTGCTCTTTTCAACTGAGCTATGCCGGGACACGATCCACGGTGCCGGCGCAGAGCTGAGAGGTCCCGGGTTCGATTCCCCGTGTCGGAACGAACTTTTCTCGAACTAAATGATGATAAAGCAATAGTTAACCAAACCGGACATCAGTGTTGAACATTTTGATATTTTTTCATACACACATTATAATTACTTATGCAGTTAAATATTGAATTCAAGGATAAAGTTACTATCCTTTATTACTAAAGTGATGTCATGTTATCCCGTCCTTTCCCGTTTCTGCAGGTCGTCGCTTTTCACAATAGAGACGCGTGAATTTCCTGAATTGCAGTTGCTGTGTAGGCCGAATCTAGCCTCAGGATTGCAGATCGATGGGTTGTGGGAAGTAGGCAACCTCGATACAGACTCTTCCTCCGTCTGTGTGAAGCATCTTGTGGTCCAGGATACCGCGAGCTCATAATAATAGCAGATTCCGAAGCCAGTGACCTCTGACCTCACGCGCCCATTACATTCACGCATAGGTATCTCTCCTCTTCCCCGCCACTAATACGTCCTCTGTACGGCGATTGTCTTCTGTTAGTTGGTTAGTGTATCCCCTCACAGCTAAATAGGAAGGGATGCAGTAGGAAGTGGGTCGCGGCCCTGTCCCTAAGGCAGAAATGTTTCCAACACATGACTCTCGGTTTTGTGGATATGGTCATTGGTCATCATCTAGTGCAGCGATTCCCAACCTGTGGTCCGGAGGTCTTCGAGTGATTTCAAAGGCATCCGCGGAACCAAAAGTATTTTTCATGCGTTATTTTAAAGGGAGTCTGTACTTCCGTATCTTACAATATTAAATCGAGGACCGTTTTTGCAAAACTTGCTAACTGAAAAAAACTAAATTTTACAGGAGAGACAAAACACTATAATAAGCAAGTTTTGCTGTATCTCTTACTTGTAGCAAAAAGCAGGTTTTGAAAAAACGATCACACTTTGACACACTACAAAGAAGAGAAATGACCCAATTTTACTAAGACGCCTTGAACATTATGTAGAGGCCTGCCTTATGTTAACGAATCCATCAAAATCTCAATTTTGCAAATTTTGCAGTTAGCAAGTTTTGCAAAAACGGTCCTCATTTATTCCTCAATTCTGGGTACACTTTTCTCAGAAGTTGTAAAAGATATATATTTAGAAAAAATAGGACATATATAACATACCGTTATGTATACAACCGACTAAAGAAAACTAAAATTCCTCTGAGCGGTTGACAAAAAAATCGATAACATTTTTTGCATTAAGAATGTAAATTACTTTTTATTTTTTAAGATAGAAATGAACTTAATTTTTTTAACCTACTGTGTAAAATGCCATCACATTGATATTGTATATTAATTTCAGCCTTCTCGGTACAATACTTTCTGAGAAAAGTGTACCAATGTCACAAAAAATAAGAAAGTGCAGAAAAATGGTGCTAAAGATCCTATATTGTAATGTTAAATTCCTCAATTTTTGGTGCACTTTTCTCAGAAGCTATAAAAGATACAAATGTAGAAAAAAATAGGGCATATATAACATACCTTTATGTATACAACCGGTTAAATAAATTTAAAATTCCACTGAGCAGTTGGCAAAAAAAAAAAAAAAAGCAAATCATTGATAACATTTTTTTCATTAAGAATGACTTCAAATTATTATTATTTTTTTTTTTATTTTTGCTGAAGATAGAAATAAACTTAATTTTTTTCACCTGCTGTGTAAAATGCCATCACATTGATATTGTATATTAATTTCAGCTTTCTGGGTGCAATACTTTCTGAGAAAAGTGTACCAGTGTCACAAAAAATAAGAACGTGCAGAATAATAATATTTATTTATTTATTTATTTACTTATTTATTTACTTATTTACTTATTTATTTACTTATTTATTTACTTATTTATTTATTTATTTACTTACTTACTTACTTACTTATTTATTTATTTATTTATTTATTTATTTATTACAGGGCAAAGCCCCAATTACAATAGACAGTACAGATTTGTTTAAAAAACACAGAATTGCATATAACATGGAAAAAGAGATAAAACAGAAACAAATGCAAGATACAAGTGTAATTACAAATTAAAAATTAAAAATGAAAAAAAAAAAACAAATAGATCCTATCTTTTATCATAGATTTTTGATAAAATATTTTATCATATTCTTTTCCAAAGAACTTTGATAATGTTATAGCAGCCTAAAGGAGTAAACACGGAAAGAGCGTCTCTTCCAAACACATACCGACATATTAGTTTTGCTTCTTGTGTACAACTCCACCGATAATCGTAAAATAGCAGGTTCCGTGCAGAGGTCGGCCAGTGTGAAAAGAGTGCATCGAAGCACGCGCAGTTTATGCGCATAGCAGAGCTTACAAGCTTGTCCGACAGGTCGTTGGATGGGTGCCAGGCTGGAGGGGGGGAAATACACCTTAACCTCCAAGATGGGAGTCTAGGTCGAAGGTTAGCGGCACATCGTGTGCAGAAATTTGCTGTATCGCTCATTGAAGACCGCAAAATATTGTGATACAAGACATGTTGTCAATTGTCATTGTTCACCGAATGATTGAAGATGAAAATTATATTGAAGGCATCCCTGAAATATCATGAGACCATTTAACTATTGAAAATGTGTGTTATTTGTTAACCTTTGAACCTTAAGGAGGATTACTGTTCCACATCGAAAGTAGAGCGAGATGACCTGGTAATGGATTCAGTAGGGTGTAGACCACAGCTTATAGGACACACAAAACAACGGGACACACCTAATGCCCAAAAAACGGAAATAAGGCACAGGGTCCAGACCACTCAGCCACATCAGGGACAATTAGAGTATTGTTTCTTTTTTTTCTTCTTTTTTTACTAGGTTATTTTACGACGCTTTATCAACGGCTTAGGTTATTTAGCGTCTGAATGAGATGAAGGTGATAATGCCGGTGAAATGAGTCCGGGGTCCAACACCGAAAGTTACCCAGCATTTGCTCATATTGGGTTGAAGGAAAACCCCGGAAAAACCTCAACCAGGTAATTTGCCCCGACCGGGAAACGAACCCGGGCCACCTGGTTTCGCGGCCAGAAGTGCTAGCCGTTGCTCCACAGGTGTGGACTATTGTTTCTTATAAATGGCATTGCAGTGACTTGTTACAAAACATTTTCATATCGAAATATTTTAAAACACCGTTCAGTGCGAATATATCCCATGTTAAAGACAGTTTCTGATTAGACTGTAATCGTATAGAACAGGGCTGGGCACCGGGAGCGAATCCAAACTCTAAACGGGGACACTTATGGCTCATTACAATGAAAACTAAGCATAACGTAAGCGTTAACTTAATGTTACAGTAAAATCAAGAAGTCATACCATCATTCACGATGGGAACATAAACATAACAGCAAACATAGGTCTACTTGGTAACCATGGAAACATAACAACGACGCCATTTCCTCATATTCTGTCGTATACTTCCGCGCTCCACGATTGTGTTCTGTTTGCAAATCACGTAAGCATAAGCATGAAAGTTTGGAGTTTGCAAACTTTCATGTTAACGTCTTACGGTAATGTTTATGTCAATGCTTATGTGAATCATTGTGAATGATCCCATTTGGTAGCCTAAGCGCAAACTTCTGTGTTTATGTTACGGTTATGTTTAATTTTCATTGTGAATGGGCCTTTAACAATCATCCGTCACAGCATCAACGCTGCGCGGTTTTCGGCGGGGAAGAAAGGGGTTGAAGAGAAATCATATGGCTCCTCGTGAGAGAGTAGAATTCGCCATTGGTCCCAGCCCTGGTCTAGAACATCAGTACGCCCTTTAGTTTTGTCATTTTGGATTCTAGTTGTTTTATTAACTTATATTTTGCATTATTCCGTGGAGGTACTTCAGTTGTATAAACATTAAAAATTATACAGGAAAACAGGAATTCTTGGCTAACCCATTTATTTATTTATTTATTTATTTATTTATTTAATCAGACAGAGTTAATGCATTAAGGCAGCGTTTCCCAAACTATGGTCCGCGGACCACTTGTGGTTCTCGAGTTCTGCCCTTGTGGTCCTTAGAAAGGACAGAAGACGAAATAAAATTCAAACGAATTGCATATCACACTACAAGTGAAAATCTCAGAGTTTGGAAATGACACATGACAATTGCCTTTCACTTTTTCCCCCAGTACTAATATTTTACGAAATAATTTCTTATCCTATCCGTCTACCCAGTCTACTCTCAGCAACAAACTAGGGATTCAAAGCACTATGAACTATGAACGTGGCATTTCTCGCCATCTTTTCCTTGCACATCTGGTGCCGAGCCTCTAACCCAGCCAGAGACCACTCGAATTCATAACAGAGGACCAAAGTACCGAACCTTTTCATGTATTGATGACTTTCTTGATAGTTTTGCCGACACCCAGTCTGCACATTGAAATGGGCGCGTACAATACGTCGTACACCAATAAAATAGAACGTGCCAAATTGCATCTTTACTTGTTGAAAATCGGACATGTTTCTGCATTAATTTTTTTATTTCTTTTTTCACATGACGATATAAGAAATTTTATACTCCGCCTGTTTTAAAATCCGACAGGTTTACTTTTTACACTTGCGTGTTTTGTCTGTAAGTACCGTTTCAATTTCGCGGGTTTCGTACAGTCGTTTGAAAGCACTTCGCAATAAACAACGCACAGAGGTTTTGGTTCACTCTCATTGCCACCAAGTGAATCCAAGTTCCAAATAACTCTTGTCATGTTTACGAAAGTATTTTTTCTTTGAAAAGCTACCAGTAGGAATAGATATTTCTGTAATGGCACTATAATCACTGATATTAATAAATTTCTTCACACACAGCTTCTGAACTATTAGCACTGCCTAAATGAAGCGTATCATCATGTTCCCTTCTTTTCAAAGATCCAGATCGAAGTCACTTTTCCATTATTTATAATGGGCACTATTTAACAGAGACAAGGACAACCACTAGCGTGTACCACATAAGAAAGATTGCAAACAACTAGCTGCTAACAGGCAAGCGATGAATCAACAATGCACAGAATTTGTTATAAGCAGGCTTCGAGACTTCGGACCCGATAGAGCAGTTCAGTGGGAAATCCGCATAACGACGTACTGAGTATAGTGGTAAAGCGTACAGTGGGTGGGGGTACTGCAGAATGAATGCCAACAAATACGCAAAGGAAAACGCTCTGGATTTGAAAGTTCTAACGAATAATTTGGTTTTCATACAAACTGTGTGTGAAACTATTACACGGTTAGAAAAGTCAGAGCAAGAGATGCCGGAAGCCCTCAAATTAATTTAAAAAATGATGCAGAGAATTAATGAGACATCAAGTACACCGGTTACTGTACGTTTAAAACTGAAGTGGAAATCAATTTTATGTAAAAATAACGGATATGGAACATTGTGTAATATAAACAGGAAATTAGTGGACATAGAGTCACCCGAGAATAAAGGACTGTCTCTTAGAGACTGCAATGATGTTAGTTTTTTTTTTTTTTTTTTTTCGTTTTGCTCCTATAACGTCATGCGACGTAGAGCGCAGCTTTCTACAGTACAAACTTTGGCAGATAACCGAAAAAGATTTACGTTTGAGACACTGAGATGTATCTTGTAGTACATTGCATTTCGGTACTGTAACTGCACTTCCTAAAGACGACCAATAGCATAAATGAAGAAATTAAAATTGCTACATGCTTATTTCCACCATTAACACTGTGTATAATTAAACAAAAATGCTTATAAAAGACGGAGAATAAATGTTTTCCACATTCTTTTGACATTATCATTGTGTAATGTATATTTACTTTCAGAATGTACATATGTGTGTTTCCCCATACTACCGTACTCCACTCTAAATAGCACCTCTCTATCTACCTGCAGCGAGTCTACAACCTATAGTGCATGCACAGTAAACTTATTGTATCGGGTCCAAAGTCTCGAAGTCTTGTTATAAGTTACTTGTGATTGGCTACAAAAAAATATAATTAGAAAAGTGTTATAATTAATTAATTCTATTTTAAAATATAATTATACTGGTATTAAAATATGCTACAAAAATGATAAATTTTCTTTCGAAGGGAACAAGAGTAAGGTGGTCAGCGCAACTGTTCTGACTTAAAAAAGTGGTCCTCACTTCAAAAAAGTTTGAGAAACGCTGCCTTAAGGCCTTCTGTTCCACTCAACCAGTATAAGAACAATAGCAAATATAAAAATGACTTTTTTTTTTTACTTTTTTGTGAACTTCTTATTACAATACGATAATATTAGAATTTACGCTAAATTTTGCTGATAAGAAGAATAAATCTGTCCTACATTTAAAGTTTCAAGTTATAATTTGTTGCCATTGTTAAATGACCATATATAATGTGATAAATGGCCAATTAAGGAATAAGAATCTAGAACGTATAAACCCACATCTTAATAAACTCTTCCAGCTTTCCTTTCGCATCATTCACACTTTTTTCCTCCTATCTACGTCTGCAGTTCAGTGCCCGTGACCTAGTACAGGACAGCCGTAAATTTTAATAATTATACAGTAGCGACGGTAAGTCAGTGAACAAATTACCAAGTTACAGAGAACATACCGCATCCTGACGTATTCCATGTAGAGTACTCATTTATATCTTACTACTAAAGATTTCCATCTTAGATTCTCATTGTACCACGACAGACGGTCAATTACCTGTGAGCTGCAGGTGAATACGAGAGACCTCTGAAGCTGCTTGTAGATGATGGCAGGTTTCTTCCAATTTAATATTTTACAAGAAAAATTGTTTATCAGAGATTGCCAATATTGAAAAAAAATATTTGTCAAAGACTGTTTTATATTGCTAAAAATTTGACAAGATTTTATAACATGACCAACAAGTTCATTGTAGGCCTATCTACCAAATATTACAATTTTTATACCGGTATGTAAATTCTTTAGAAAATAACTAGGTTATACAAAACAATATGTAAGTACTGTACTTAATTGTACGGAACTCTAAAACGAAAAATAGTTATTACGCTGTATACTGTTTTAAAATAAAACATTTACGATTAGTATTTGACTAGGATATAGGTAGGTTAAAATCTTCTTCATTAATAAAATACATGTACTGGTACACTGCCCTGGATTCTGTGAAATACCACAATATAATGAAGAAAATGCTAAGGTTCTCAGGAAAATATTTGGGGCTAAGAGGGATGAAGTTACAGGAGAATGGAGAAAGTTACACAACGCAGAGCTGCACGCATTGTATTCTTCACCTGTCATAATTGGGAACATTAAATCCAGACGTTTGAGATGGGCAGGGCATGTAGCACGTATGGGCGAATCCAGAAGTGCATATAGAGTGTTAGTTGGGAAGCCGGAGGGAAAGAGACCTTTGGGGAGGCCGAGACGAATTTGGGAGGATAATATTAAAATGGATTTGAGGGAGGTGGGATATGATGGTAGGAACTGAATTAATCTTGCTCAGGATAGGGACCGATGGTGGGCTCATGTGAGGGCGGCAATGAACCTCCGGGTTCCTTAAAAGCCATAAGTAAATAAGTAAGGAATTCAATCAATCAATGCCATTTGTCTCTTCTTCATACCTTATGCGTAAATTCAAATAGCTGTATTTCTACATCCATTGAAAATTGGACGCAAGTTTATATAACATCTCTTACTCGAAGAAGTACTACAGTAATCGAGACTAATAGATTTTAAAATTCTCGAATTATTGTTGCAAAAAATGTATATCAACTTTCTGTATAAAATGTACAAGAAATGCCGTACTTGTGCCAACAATGAGCTTTCAGTTTGTTTGCCTGCATTGGTGAATGCTACTGTTCAGGTACTAACAAAGTAGTCAAGATAACAAAGATGAGCCACTGAGTTAGAAAGTAAACGGTAGATTAATTATCTTCTTCGACGTGTAGTAAGTAGTTAAGGAGGCATCAAATAGGTCACGGAATGCGATCAGGTAACGGATTCCTAACAATATTTATAGACTACGGATCTCTGTGTCGGATGAGAACAATGTGAATCCCCATTAGAGACGGAACACAGTCTCACGAACTCTATTACCGGTCTGGAAGCTGCAGGCCTGCACAAGGTTTCCGCTCTCCGAGCCGGCTCACAGCTCATGAGCGGAATGCAGATATTAGCTGCGCTCTGTATGAGGGTGGACTGGAAGAAGGAGTGATCTCGTACAAAATATACACAAAAGGGAAGTACTAGTACGAGTGTTTATGAAATGAATTCCCGTTCAGTGTTTGTAAAACTATCTTGGCCCTATTAATTAATACAGAAATATTTATTTTACAGAAAGAATAGAAATTTTATGGCTACTTAAATGTACATTATCATTTTGTTATATTTTTATTTAGCAGTACATGAAAACGAGGTTTTATGCTGTTGGCAGCTGAAAGAAACAGTAGCCTACTGATCGTAATGAAACATCAGTTACAGATGTTCGATGCCTGCCTTCATTAAAGTTGATTATAGAAAACAGTTGCTCACAAATATAAATGTAGAGCCAAACATAGCCTGTGTAGTCGTGGATATTATTGCTAATGTTTAGTCTTGTAAAACTCAACCAGGCTAGTAGTATTATTCAAACAATCTTTAGCCCTTAGGCCACATTGAAGATCAATAAGTCCGAGCTGTAAATCGTTAAATGTTATGTTTTATTTAACGACGCTCGCAACTACCGAGGTTATATGAGCACACTTAAATGGAATCGACCTGGCCCGGAATCGAACCCACAATCTCGGGCATAGAAGGCCAGCGCTATACCAACTGCGCCAACCAGGCTCACCTGTAACTTATATGACATCGTTTCAACTGGTGTTGAAGAATTTATTATGATAACTTTAAATTTCTTTCCAATTAAGACAAGATTTTTAGTAGGTTATTTTACGACGCTTTATCAACAGCTTATGTTATTTAGCGTCTGAATGAGAAGAAGGTGATAATGCCGGTGAAATGAGTCCGGGGTCCAACACCGAAAGTTACTCAGCGTTTGTTCATACTGAGTTGAGGGAAAACCCCAGAAAAACCTCAACCAGGTAACTTCCCCCGACCGGGAATCGAACCCGGGCCACCTGGTTTCGCGGCTAGACGCGCTAACCGTTACTCCACAGGTGTGAACCTTAAGACAAGATCTTGGAACCTAGAATTAAATTCATTTTGAATTTCAATTAATATTTGCACATCGTTTAACATGGTTTCATCACGAGCAGTTTCTATCCAGCCATATTACCTTCCCGAAACTGACTTACGAAAAGTGTAAGTTTACGATTGAAATCCCGTAATTTATTCAACATATCAACACTGAGCTGGCCTTTTCCCTGAAGAGAGATATTTAAATTGTTGAAGATTAATATCTTTTGTATCTTTATGTCTGGACTCGTAATGACGCATTATGTTATGTTTCTTTCTACCTTTCAAAATGTTGTGGCAGATAAAGCACTGAGTATTTACTCCAGCAGCTATGAAAAAATAAGCATTTTCCCATGCAACATTGAAAGAGTTTGCCTGATCACTACTTTTCCGTCTTTTAGATTCCTCCATACCGTACTGTAGCAGTAGGTAAGCAACGTGAAACAGTTACTGAGAATACGCACTGCACTCCACTAGATAGCTGAGTGGTCGTTTCCCTCTCCTCTACCTATAGCAGGTCTATGTCATTCTGACGTATCTTCCTCTCCGATTCGGCGAGCGGTAAACACCGCTCTCCCGCTCCGAAGGAGCGCGCGCGCTCGTTGAGCGCTGTTTGTGCAGGTATGCTCTAGACCTATTCCACTCGCGATCAGAAGATCATGAAGGCGGAATGGTCATGAACATGCTACTTATACTTATAAATTGGACTCATCATTGTACCATATCTGAAGGCTCAGATGTCTGCGCCAGGTCTAGGAATCCCACAGTTACATGTCATGTAGGAAAGTTCGCCAAGTAAATTCCGTGGGTTTGATTTTGCTGGGAGGCGATGTAATTCACTAGGCATAGCCGAGCTTGAAACTACAGCTCTATGTTGCCAATATAAATATAAACTTAAAAAACGAGACCAAGAAGATGAAGAAGAAGAAGAGTAAGAGTATCTTTCATTTTTGGTTAAATAGGGTTGACATTTTCATCTAGCTTCACTGTGTTAGAAATGATGTCTTTCAAGCGACCATAGTAGGCCTAATAGTTACAGTGATTTCTGCATAATTAACTTCTTCCTTATATGCTGTGAAGAAAATTGCAATGTTAAGAAATAATTCTCACAACATCCATAAATCTCTCTTCGAATAAGTAAGCAATAACAATTCCCGAAACATTGGAAACTGTTTCTTTAACAGAACGGTGTAAGCTTATAGTTATATCCAAAACCCAGACAGCAAGTAATCGCCGTGAAAGCTTCAAATTCTTTGCATCATATTCGAGGCATACAGAACAAACTGGCACAACCATGCATTCAGAAAGTTTTTTTAAGTTCTAACCTCAGACTATTGGATATTGAGCGTCCGAAGGTGAAAGAGAGGGATTTGCTTCTTTCGAACGGAGATGGGACTGGACAACAACTCTAAATCTCTAAAGGAGGAAGATGATGAAAAAAGAATATGATGGATGGAATGGACTAAAGGTGGACGATGGCACAAATCTACGATCACCATATGGGTCCATTCTGCTACATTCAGAATAGACTTCCGCTCTAATAGTAGTAGTAGTAGTACATCACTTGTAGTAGTAGTAGTATAGCACTTGTAGTAGTAGCAGTAGTAGTAGTACAGCACTTGTAGTAGTAGTAGTAGTAGTAGTAGTAGTACAGCACTAGTAGTAGTAGCAGTAGTAGTAGTACAGCACTTGTAGTAGTAGTAGTAGTAGTAGTACAGCACTTGTAGTAGTAGTAGTAGTAGTAGTAGTAGTAGTAGTAGTAGTACAGCACTTGTAGTAGTAGTAGTAGTAGTAGTAGTAGTACAGCACTTGTAGTAGTAGTAGTAGTAGTAGTACAGCATTTGTAGTAGTAGTACAGCACTTGTAGTAGTAGTAGTAGTAGTACAGCACTTGTAGTAGTAGTAGTAGTAGTACAGCACTTGTAGTAGTAGTACAGCACTTGTAGTAGTAGTAGTAGTACAGCACTTGTAGTAGTAGTAGTAGTAGTAGTAGTAGTACAGCACTAGTAGTAGTAGCAGTAGTAGTAGTACAGCACTTGTAGTAGTAGTAGTAGTAGTACAGCACTTGTAGTAGTAGTAGTAGTAGTAGTAGTAGTAGTAGTAGTACAGCACTTGTAGTAGTAGTAGTAGTAGTAGTAGTAGTACAGCACTTGTAGTAGTAGTAGTAGTAGTAGTACAGCATTTGTAGTAGTAGTACAGCACTTGTAGTAGTAGTAGTAGTAGTACAGCACTTGTAGTAGTAGTAGTAGTAGTACAGCACTTGTAGTAGTAGTACAGCACTTGTAGTAGTAGTAGTAGTACAGCACTTGTAGTAGTAGTAGTAGTAGTAGTAGTACAGCACTTGTAGTAGTAGTACAGCACTTGTAGTAGTAGTAGTAGTACAGCACTTGTAGTAGTAGTAGTAGTAGTAGTAGTAGTACAGCACTTGTAGTAGTAGTACAGCACTTGTAGTAGTAGTAGTAGTACAGCACTTGTAGTAGTAGTAGTAGTAGTAGTAGTAGTACAGCACTTGTAGTAGTAGTACAGCACTTGTAGTAGTAGTAGTAGTAGTAGTACAGCACTTGTAGTAGTAGTAGTAGTAGTAGTAGTACAGCACTAGTAGTAGTAGCAGTAGTAGTAGTACAGCACTTGTAGTAGTAGTAGTAGTAGTACAGCACTTGTAGTAGTAGTAGTAGTAGTAGTAGTAGTAGTAGTAGTACAGCACTTGTAGTAGTAGTAGTAGTAGTAGTAGTAGTACAGCACTTGTAGTAGTAGTAGTAGTAGTAGTACAGCATTTGTAGTAGTAGTACAGCACTTGTAGTAGTAGTAGTAGTAGTACAGCACTTGTAGTAGTAGTAGTAGTAGTACAGCACTTGTAGTAGTAGTACAGCACTTGTAGTAGTAGTAGTAGTACAGCACTTGTAGTAGTAGTAGTAGTAGTAGTAGTACAGCACTTGTAGTAGTAGTACAGCACTTGTAGTAGTAGTAGTAGTACAGCACTTGTAGTAGTAGTAGTAGTAGTAGTAGTACAGCACTTGTAGTAGTAGTACAGCACTTGTAGTAGTAGTAGTAGTACAGCACTTGTAGTAGTAGTAGTAGTAGTAGTAGTAGTAGTACAGCACTTGTAGTAGTAGTACAGCACTTGTAGTAGTAGTAGTAGTAGTAGTAGTACAGCACTTGTAGTAGTAGTACAGCACTTGTAGTAGTAGTAGTAGTACAGCACTTGTAGTAGTAGTAGTAGTAGTAGTAGTACAGCACTTGTAGTAGTAGTACAGCACTTGTAGTAGTAGTAGTAGTACAGCACTTGTAGTAGTAGTAGTAGTAGTAGTAGTAGTACAGCACTTGTAGTAGTAGTAGTAGTAGTAGTAGTAGTACAGCACTTGTAGTAGTAGCAGTAGTAGTAGTACAGCACTTGTAGTAGTAGTAGTAGTAGTAGTAGTAGTACAGCACTTGTAGTAGTAGCAGTAGTAGTAGTACAGCACTTGTAGTAGTAGTAGTAGTAGTAGTAGTAGTAGTAGTAGTACAGCACTTGTAGTAGTAGTAGTAGTAGTAGTAGTACAGCACTTGTAGTAGTAGTAGTAGTAGTAGTAGTACAGCACTTGTAGTAGTAGTAGTAGTAGTAGTAGTAGTAGTACAGCACTTGTAGTAGTAGTACAGCACTTGTAGTAGTAGTAGTAGTACAGCACTTGTAGTAGTAGTAGTAGTAGTAGTAGTACAGCACTTGTAGTAGTAGTACAGCACTTGTAGTAGTAGTAGTAGTACAGCACTTGTAGTAGTAGTAGTAGTAGTAGTAGTAGTACAGCACTTGTAGTAGTAGTACAGCACTTGTAGTAGTAGTAGTAGTAGTACAGCACTTGTAGTAGTAGTAGTAGTAGTAGTAGTAGTACAGCACTTGTAGTAGTAGTAGTAGTAGTAGTAGTAGTAGTAGTAGTACAGCACTTGTAGTAGTAGTACAGCACTTGTAGTAGTAGTAGTAGTACAGCACTTGTAGTAGTAGTAGTAGTAGTAGTAGTAGTAGTAGTACAGCACTTGTAGTAGTAGTACAGCACTTGTAGTAGTAGTAGTAGTACAGCACTTGTAGTAGTAGTAGTAGTAGTAGTAGTACAGCACTTGTAGTAGTAGTACAGCACTTGTAGTAGTAGTAGTAGTACAGCACTTGTAGTAGTAGTAGTAGTAGTAGTACAGCACTTGTAGTAGTAGTACAGCACTTGTAGTAGTAGTAGTAGTAGTACAGCACTTGTAGTAGTAGTAGTAGTAGTAGTAGTAGTACAGCACTTGTAGTAGTAGCAGTAGTAGTAGTAGTACAGCACTTGTAGTAGTAGCAGTAGTAGTAGTACAGCACTTGTAGTAGTAGTAGCAGTAGTAGTAGTACAGCACTTGTAGTAGTAGCAGTAGTAGTAGTACAGCACTTGTAGTAGTAGTAGTAGTAGTAGTAGTAGTACAGCACTTGTAGTAGTAGCAGTAGTAGTAGTACAGCACTTGTAGTAGTAGTAGCAGTAGTAGTAGTACAGCACTTGTAGTAGTAGTAGTAGTAGTAGTACAGCACTTGTAGTAGTAGTAGTAGTAGTAGTAGTAGTACAGCACTTGTAGTAGTAGCAGTAGTAGTAGTACAGCACTTGTAGTAGTAGTAGTAGTAGTAGTAGTAGTAGTACAGCACTTGTAGTAGTAGCAGTAGTAGTAGTACAGCACTTGTAGTAGTAGTAGCAGTAGTAGTAGTACAGCACTTGTAGTAGTAGTAGTAGTAGTAGTACAGCACTTGTAGTAGTAGTAGTAGTAGTAGTAGTAGTAGTACAGCACTTGTAGTAGTAGCAGTAGTAGTAGTACAGCACTTGTAGTAGTAGTAGTAGTAGTAGTAGTAGTACAGCACTTGTAGTAGTAGCAGTAGTAGTAGTACAGCACTTGTAGTAGTAGTAGTAGTAGTAGTACAGCACTTGTAGTAGTAGCAGTAGTAGTAGTACAGCACTTGTAGTAGTAGTAGCAGTAGTAGTAGTACAGCACTTGTAGTAGTAGCAGTAGTAGTAGTACAGCACTTGTAGTAGTAGTAGTAGTAGTAGTAGTAGTAGTAGTACAGCACTTGTAGTAGTAGTAGTAGTAGTAGTAGTAGTAGTAGTAGTAGTACAGCACTTGTAGTAGTAGTAGTAGTAGTACAGCACTTGTAGTAGTAGTAGTAGTAGTAATACAGCACTTGTAGTAGTAGTAGTAGTACAGCACTTGTAGTAGTAGTAATACAGCACTTGTAGTAGTAGTAGTATTACAGCACTTGTAGTAGTAGTAGTAGTAGTAGTAGTAGTAGTAGTACAGCACTTGTAGTAGTAGTAGTAGTAGTAGTAGTAGTACAGCACTTGTAGTAGTAGTAGTAGTAGTAGTAGTAGTACAGCACTTGTAGTAGTAGTAGTAGTAGTACAGCACTTGTAGTAGTAGTAGTATTACAGCACTTGTAGTAGTAGTAGTAGTAGTAGTAGTAGTAGTAGTAGTAGTACAGCACTTGTAGTAGTAGTAGTAGTAGTAGTACAGCACTTGTAGTAGTAGTAGTAGTAGTAGTACAGCACTTGTAGTAGTAGTAGTAGTAGTACAGCACTTGTAGTAGTAGTAGTAGTAGTAGTAGTACAGCACTTGTAGTAGTAGTAGTAGTAGTAGTAGTACAGCACTTGTAGTAGTAGTAGTAGTAGTAGTACAGCACTTGTAGTAGTAGTAGTATTACAGCACTTGTAGTAGTAGTAGTAGTAGTAGTAGTAGTAGTAGTAGTAGTAGTACAGCACTTGTAGTAGTAGTAGTAGTAGTAGTAGTAGTAGTACAGCACTTGTAGTAGTAGTAGTAGTAGTAGTACAGCACTTGTAGTAGTAGTAGTAGTAGTAGTACAGCACTTGTAGTAGTAGTAGTAGTAGTAGTACAGCACTTGTAGTAGTAGTAGTAGTAG
>NC_091120.1:32070707-32148207 GCF_040183065.1 Periplaneta americana | reverse complement strand
TAGTAGTAGTAGTAGTACAGCACTTGTAGTAGTAGTAGTAATACAGCACTTGTAGTAGTAGTAATACAGCACTTGTAGTAGTAGTAGTAGTAGTAGTAGTAGTAGTAGTACAGCACTTGTAGTAGTAGTAGTAATACAGCACTTGTAGTAGTAGTAGTAATACAGCACTTGTAGTAGTAGTAGTAGTAGTAGTAGTAGTAGTACAGCACTTGTAGTAGTAGTAGTAATACAGCACTTGTAGTAGTAGTAGTAATACAGCACTTGTAGTAGTAGTAGTAGTAGTAGTAGTAGTAGTAGTACAGCACTTGTAGTAGTAGTAGTAATACAGCACTTGTAGTAGTAGTAGTAATACAGCACTTGTAGTAGTAGTAGTAGTAGTAGTAGTAGTAGTACAGCACTTGTAGTAGTAGTAGTAATACAGCACTTGTAGTAGTAGTAGTATTACAGCACTTGTAGTAGTAGTAGTAATACAGCACTTGTAGTAGTAGTAGTAGTACAGCACTTGTAGTAGTAGTAGTAGTAGTAGTAGTAGTAGTAGTAGTACAGCACTTGTAGTAGTAGTAGTATTACAGCACTTGTAGTAGTAGTAGTAATACAGCACTTGTAGTAGTAGTAGTAGTACAGCACTTGTAGTAGTAGTAGTAATACAGCACTTGTAGTAGTAGTAGTAATACAGCACTTGTAGTAGTAGTAGTAGTACAGCACTTGTAGTAGTAGTAGTATTACAGCACTTGTAGTAGTAGTAGTAGTACAGCACTTGTAGTAGTAGTAGTAGTACAGCACTTGTAGTAGTAGTAGTAGTACAGCACTTGTAGTAGTAGTAGTAGTACAGCACTTGTAGTAGTAGTAGTACAGCACTTGTAGTAGTAGTAGTAGTAGTAGTACAGCACTTGTAGTAGTAGTAGTAGTACAGCACTTGTAGTAGTAGTAGTAGTACAGCACTTGTAGTAGTAGTAGCAGCAGTAGTAGTAGTAGTAGTAGTAGTACAGCACTTGTAGTAGTAGTAGTAGTAGTACAGCACTTGTAGTAGTAGTAGTAGTACAGCACTTGTAGTAGTAGTAGTAGCAGTAGTAGTAGTAGTAGTAGTAGTACAGCACTTGTAGTAGTAGTAGTAGTAGTACAGCACTTGTAGTAGTAGTAGTAGTAGTAGTAGTACAGCACTTGTAGTAGTAGTAGTAGTAGTAGTAGTACAGCACTTGTAGTAGTAGTAGTAGTAGTAGTAGTAGTACAGCACTTGTAGTAGTAGTAGTAGTAGTACAGCACTTGTAGTAGTAGTAGTAGTAGTAGTAGTAGTACAGCACTTGTAGTAGTAGTAGTAGTAGTAGTAGTACTAGTACAGCACTTGTAGTAGTAGTAGTACAGCACTTGTAGTAGTAGTAGTACAGCACTTGTAGTAGTAGTAGTATTACAGCACTTGTAGTAGTAGTAGTAGTAGTAATACAGCACTTGTAGTAGTAGTAGTACAGCACTTGTAGTAGTAGTAGTATTACAGCACTTGTAGTAGTAGTAGTAGTAGTAGTACAGCATTTGTAGTAGTAGTAGTAGTACAGCACTTGTAGTAGTAGTAGTAGTACAGCACTTGTAGTAGTAGTAGTAGTACAGCACTTGTAGTAGTAGTAGTAGTACAGCACTTGTAGTAGTAGTAGTAGTACAGCACTTGTAGTAGTAGTAGTAGTACAGCACTTGTAGTAGTAGTAGTAGTACAGCACTTGTAGTAGTAGTAGTAGTACAGCACTTGTAGTAGTAGTAGTAGTACAGCACTTGTAGTAGTAGTAGTATTACAGCACTTGTAGTAGTAGTAGTAGTAGTAGTAGTACAGCACTTGTAGTAGTAGTAGTAGTAGTACAGCACTTGTAGTAGTAGTAGTAGTACAGCACTTGTAGTAGTAGTAGTAGTAGCAGTAGTACTAGTAGTAGTAGTACAGCACTTGTAGTAGTAGTAGTAGTAGTAGTAGTAGTAGTACAGCACTTGTAGTAGTAGTAGTAGTAGTAGTACAGCACTTGTAGTAGTAGTAGTAGTAGTAGTAGTAGTAGTACAGCACTTGTAGTAGTAGTAGTAGTACAGCACTTGTAGTAGTAGTAGTAGTAGTAGTACAGCACTTGTAGTAGTAGTAGTAGTACAGCACTTGTAGTAGTAGTAGTAGTAGTAGTAGTAGTACAGCACTTGTAGTAGTAGTAGTAGTACAGCACTTGTAGTAGTAGTAGTAGTACAGCACTTGTAGTAGTAGTAGTAGTACAGCACTTGTAGTAGTAGTAGTAGTACAGCACTTGTAGTAGTAGTAGTAGTAGTAGTAGTACAGCACTTGTAGTAGTAGTAGTAGTACAGCACTTGTAGTAGTAGTAGTAGTAGTAGTAGTAGTACAGCACTTGTAGTAGTAGTAGTAGTACAGCACTTGTAGTAGTAGTAGTAGTACAGCACTTGTAGTAGTAGTAGTAGTACAGCACTTGTAGTAGTAGTAGTAGTACAGCACTTGTAGTAGTAGTAGTAGTAGTAGTAGTACAGCACTTGTAGTAGTAGTAGTAGTAGTACAGCACTTGTAGTAGTAGTAGTAGTACAGCACTTGTAGTAGTAGTAGTAGTAGCAGTAGTAGTAGTAGTAGTAGTACAGCACTTGTAGTAGTAGTAGTAGTAGTAGTAGTAGTACAGCACTTGTAGTAGTAGTAGTAGTAGTAGTAGTACAGCACTTGTAGTAGTAGTAGTAGTAGTAGTACAGCACTTGTAGTAGTAGTAGTAGTAGTACAGCACTTGTAGTAGTAGTAGTAGTAGTAGTACAGCACTTGTAGTAGTAGTAGTAGTAGTAGTACAGCACTTGTAGTAGTAGTAGTAGTACAGCACTTGTAGTAGTAGTAGTAGTAGTAGTAGTAGTACAGCACTTGTAGTAGTAGTAGTAGTAGTAGTACAGCACTTGTAGTAGTAGTAGTAGTAGTAGTAGTACAGCACTTGTAGTAGTAGTATTAGTAGTAGTAGTAGTACAGCACTTGTAGTAGTAGTAGTAGTAGTAGTACAGCACTTGTAGTAGTAGTAGTAGTAGTAGTAGTAGTAGTAGTAGTACAGCACTTGTAGTAGTAGTAGTAGTAGTAGTAGTACAGCACTTGTAGTAGTAGTAGTAGTAGTAGTAGTACAGCACTTGTAGTAGTAGTAGTAGTAGTAGTAGTAGTAGTACAGCACTTGTAGTAGTAGTAGTAGTAGTAGTAGTAGTATAGCACTTGCAGTAGTACAGCACTTGTAGTAGTAGTACAGCACTTGTAGTAGTAGTAGTAGTACAGCACTTGTAGTAGTAGTAGTAGTAGTACAGCACTTGTAGTAGTAGTAGTAGTAGTAGTAGTACAGCACTTGTAGTAGTAGTAGTAGTACAGCACTTGTAGTAGTAGTAGTAGTAGTACAGCACTTGTAGTAGTAGTAGTAGTAGTAGTAGTAGTACAGCACTTGTAGTAGTAGTAGTAGTAGTAGTAGTAGTACAGCACTTGTAGTAGTAGTAGTAGTAGTAGTAGTAGTACAGCACTTGTAGTAGTAGTAGTAGTAGTAGTACAGCACTTGTAGTAGTAGTAGTAGTAGTAGTAGTACAGCACTTGTAGTAGTAGTATTAGTAGTAGTAGTAGTACAGCACTTGTAGTAGTAGTAGTAGTAGTAGTAGTACAGCACTTGTAGTAGTAGTAGTAGTAGTAGTAGTAGTACAGCACTTGTAGTAGTAGTAGTAGTAGTAGTAGTAGTAGTAGTAGTAGTAGTAGTACAGCACTTGTAGTAGTAGTAGTAGTAGTAGTAGTACAGCACTTGTAGTAGTAGTAGTAGTAGTAGTAGTAGTACAGCACTTGTAGTAGTAGTAGTAGTAGTAGTAGTAGTATAGCACTTGCAGTAGTACAGCACTTGTAGTAGTAGTACAGCACTTGTAGTAGTAGTAGTAGTACAGCACTTGTAGTAGTAGTAGTAGTAGTAGTAGTAGTAGTAGTACAGCACTTGTAGTAGTAGTAGTACAGCACTTGTAGTAGTAGTAGTAGTAGTAGTGCAGCACTTGTAGTAGTAGTAGTAGTAGTAGTAGTACAGCACTTGTAGTAGTAGTAGTAGTAGTAGTAGTACAGCACTTGTAGTAGTAGTAGTAGTAGTAGTAGTAGTACAGCACTTGTAGTAGTAGTAGTAGTAGTAGTAGTATAGCACTTGCAGTAGTACAGCACTTGTAGTAGTAGTACAGCACTTGTAGTAGTAGTAGTAGTACAGCACTTGTAGTAGTAGTAGTAGTAGTAGTACAGCACTTGTAGTAGTAGTAGTAGTAGTACAGCACTTGTAGTAGTAGTAGTAGTAGTAGTAGTACAGCACTTGTAGTAGTAGTAGTAGTAGTACAGCACTTGTAGTAGTAGTAGTAGTAGTAGTAGTACAGCACTTGTAGTAGTAGTAGTAGTAGTAGTAGTACAGCACTTGTAGTAGTAGTAGTAGTAGTACAGCACTTGTAGTAGTAGTAGTAGTAGTAGTAGTACAGCACTTGTAGTAGTAGTAGTAGTAGTACAGCACTTGTAGTAGTAGTAGTAGTAGTAGTAGTAGTAGTACAGCACTTGTAGTAGTAGTAGTAGTAGTACAGCACTTGTAGTAGTAGTAGTAGTAGTAGTACAGCACTTGTAGTAGTAGTAGTAGTAGTAGTAGGACAGCACTTGTAGTAGTAGTAGTAGTAGTAGTAGTAGTAGTACAGCACTTGTAGTAGTAGTAGTAGTAGTAGTAGTAGTATAGCACTTGCAGTAGTACAGCACTTGTAGTAGTAGTACAGCACTTGTAGTAGTAGTAGTAGTACAGCACTTGTAGTAGTAGTAGTAGTACAGCACTTGTAGTAGTAGTAGTAGTAGTAGTAGTAGTACAGCACTTGTAGTAGTAGTAGTAGTACAGCACTTGTAGTAGTAGTAGTAGTACAGCACTTGTAGTAGTAGTAGTAGTAGTAGTAGTAGTAGTATAGCACTTGCAGTAGTACAGCACTTGTAGTAGTAGTACAGCACTTGTAGTAGTAGTAGTAGTACAGCACTTGTAGTAGTAGTAGTAGTACAGCACTTGTAGTAGTAGTAGTAGTAGTAGTAGTAGTAGTACAGCACTTGTAGTAGTAGTAGTAGTAGTAGTAGTACAGCACTTGTAGTAGTAGTAGTAGTAGTACAGCACTTGTAGTAGTAGTAGTAGTAGTAGTAGTAGTAGTAGTACAGCACTTGTAGTAGTAGTAGTAGTAGTAGTAGTAGTACAGCACTTGTAGTAGTAGTAGTAGTAGTAGTAGTAGTAGTACAGCACTTGTAGTAGTAGTAGTAGTAGTAGTAGTAGTAGTACAGCACTTGTAGTAGTAGTAGTAGTAGTAGTACAGCACTTGTAGTAGTAGTAGTAGTAGTAGTAGTAGTACAGCACTTGTAGTAGTAGTATTAGTAGTAGTAGTAGTACAGCACTTGTAGTAGTAGTAGTAGTAGTAGTAGTAGTACAGCACTTGTAGTAGTAGTAGTAGTAGTAGTAGTAGTAGTAGTAGTACAGCACTTGTAGTAGTAGTAGTAGTAGTAGTAGTAGTAGTAGTACAGCACTTGTAGTAGTAGTAGTAGTAGTAGTAGTACAGCACTTGTAGTAGTAGTAGTAGTAGTAGTAGTACAGCACTTGTAGTAGTAGTAGTAGTAGTAGTAGTAGTAGTACAGCACTTGTAGTAGTAGTAGTAGTAGTAGTAGTAGTACAGCACTTGTAGTAGTAGTAGTAGTAGTAGTAGTAGTAGTAGTAGTAGTAGTACAGCACTTGTAGTAGTAGTAGTAGTAGTAGTAGTAGTACAGCACTTGTAGTAGTAGTAGTAGTAGTAGTACAGCACTTGTAGTAGTAGTAGTAGTAGTAGTAGTAGTAGTACAGCACTTGTAGTAGTAGTAGTAGAAGTAGTAGTAGTAGTAGTACAGCACTTGTAGTAGTAGTAGTAGTAGCAGTAGTAGTAGTAGTACAGCACTTGTAGTAGTAGTAGTAGTAGTACAGCACTTGTAGTAGTAGTAGTAGTAGTAGTAGTACAGCACTTGTAGTAGTAGTAGTAGTAGTAGTAGTAGTACAGCACTTGTAGTAGTAGTAGTAGTATAGCACTTGCAGTAGTACAGCACTTGTAGTAGTAGTACAGCACTTGTAGTAGTAGTAGTAGTACAGCACTTGTAGTAGTAGTAGTACAGCACTTGTAGTAGTAGTAGTAGTAGTAGTAGTGCAGCACTTGTAGTAGTAGTAGTAGTAGTAGTAGTAGTAGTAGTAGTAGTAGTAATCCTAATCCTAGTGCTAGTAAAGATAATAGTAGTGCTACAAGTGGTAGGCTATTATAGCAGTAGTAGTAGTGGTGGTGGTGGTGGTGGTGGTGGTGGTGGTTTAGAAATTAATCAGCGTTGATATTCAACGTGAAAAATAAATTACTGACGAATTTTGCCTGAACTTTCCATCAGGACAGTTGTTTTACGTGCAGAACGGGGCCCACAGCCTGTTCCTTTCCATAGAAAGCCGTGCTAAGAATGTTTTAAAATTAAATTTAATTGAAACAAATGGTTATTTAGGCTGGGAAGTTTTGAAATGATAGTCCTGTATAAAATACTGAAGATCTTAAAAACAGGGGGTTCACAGTGCCCCACTAATTGGGAAGCACTAGCATCTGAGATTTTGCAATCACCGACTAAAGATAAGCCACTGGGAGAGCAACAAGCACAGAAGAGTGTCTAGCTGATATGCGTTTTATACGGAAACTGAGCTAAAACGGTTCCGCACGGAACTGCAATGAAAACCATATTCAACACGCCTATCAGTTTCGTCGAAGATGATTTACCTATCTTCTCGTTCTTTGTCTCTTTCTTTCCACTTCCAGAGTGAAAGCTGTTGAATAAGCACACCAAAAGGATGTGGTGCGAGTATTTCTGTGTCAAACAGAGACACGCGATCCCTCGCTGTTAACACACATTCCATAAACTCGTACTGTCAAAGTAATGTTTACCTACCCGTGCACCATGAACACCCTTCAGGTGGGCTATAACATTATTTGTTTAGCAAATAACAGTTTATTTTTTGTTTACTTTTGACGTCTGGTCCTTCACTCAATTGTCGTTTTAAATTCACGCCGATGTATTTTAATAGGTTAGCATTATTGGTGTTGAATGACCGACTTTATGGAAAAACCACAACCTACATTGTTTACTGACTGGCCATTACACCGATTTTATAAGTCGGCGTTATCTATTGAATAACTAATTAGAGCTATTATTATTATGGGAATAATCAACAAAATTATGAAGCCTTCCCTAGTACAGCGACACACAAAAATATGTTTGTATAAAACCTTAGTTAGACCTGTACTATGTTACGGAAGTGAAGCATGGACAATGAGAAGTACGGATATCAGCAGAATAACGGCATGTGAAATGAAATTTATGAGAGCAACACTAGGATATAGTCGCTTGGACCGCAAAAGAAATGAGGATATCAAGCAAGAACTCCAATTGCAACCAGTCTGACAGTTTATAAACAAGTACCAGCTGCAATGGAAAACCATGTCCAATGATTGAATCGGAATAGACTTCCGAAAGCCACGCTTCAATGCCGTTCCCAAGGGAAGAGATCTTTGAACCGTCCAAAGAAAAGATGGCGGTGTCCGAGAATGACTCACTAAGACCGTAACAGATCTTGGGCCTTATAGGCCTACTTGTTTGGATGATGCCGATGATTATTAGACTATTATTATTATTATTATTATTATTATTATTATTATTATTATTATTATTATTATTATTATTATTATTATTACATATTGTAGTAATTTTCCGCTGTTGATCAAAGAATATTAATCTATACTTTTATTACGAATTTTCACCAATCATATATATGCTTTGCCTAGGAGTTCTAATCGTTTTTCAACATTATAATTATACAGAATGTTAAAAAAAAGTATCCAATATTTTAGGAGGTGATAGTATGCATCAAAACAAGGAAAAAATGCCTAATAAACATGGGTCCTACAACACATACTTTCTGAGATCTGAACAATTGTTCATAGGAAGTGCTCAATGTACGTCCATTTATGGCAATGCATTTTTCCGTCCTACAATACAGCAGACTACCAGATAATCATACCGTAGTTGATGGAATAATGATACGTTGCAATGAATACTGAAAACATAAGTTTCGTTGCAGATATGAGCGGGGTTCAGCAGAGAGATTGTGTTGTGAATTTTCGTAATCCGCATGTGTGGACTGATGAAAATCCCCATGCAGTTGAAGAAATAAGGCATCAGCACCGACTGGTTGAGGTTTTTTCCGGGTTTTTCCCTCAACCCAATACGAGCAAATGCTGGGTAACTTTCGGTGCTGGATCCCGGACTCATTTCACCGGGATTATCACCTTCATTTTATTTAGACGCTAAATAACCTAGATGTTGATACAGCGTCGTAAAATAACCCAATAAAATCAGCACCGATTCTCAATCAACGTATGGGCAGGCGTTCTTGGTGATAGATTAAGGGCCATACGTGCTACCACAGAAATTAACTGGGGCTTGTTATCTGGACTTTCTTATTAACGTATTGCCTACCTTGCTGGAGTATGTGCCATGTCAGCAAAGACTACAGATGTGGTTCATGCATGATGGCATACCAGCACATTTTTTCCGCAATGTGCGAGAACACCTGACGCTGACATTTCAGGACTGCTGGATTGATCGGGGAGGCCCCATACCTTGGCATTTTCGTTCCCCAAACCTAAATCCCCTAGACTTTTGGTTATCAAGAACAACCAGGTCGATTTCAAAGAGCGCGTGAGGAATACATTGCCATGAATGGACGTCACATTGAGCACCTCGTACGAACAAGTGTTCAGATCTCAGAAAGGATGTGTTGTTAAACCCATGTTTATTAGACATTATTTTCTTGTTTTGATGCATATACCACCTCTTAAAATATTGGATACTTTTTTAAGACCCTGTATATAGATCAGACACATTCATAAATAACATTATTAGAGTATTTATGAGTGTCAATAAACTTGACATTATAGATATAGCCGTAAGAAAATTCTGATGTTTATGCAACAGTTCATGTTAGATAAACGGATGGATGGATTTGTAGCTGGAGGGTGGGATAAACGTGAACGCACATAAGTCACTCGTTCGCTACTTCGAAAATTGAATTTCGTTGTGGGCGAGAAATGGTCAGTAAATTTCGTCTTCAGCCTACTCATGCCTGAAGAAACTTTTTAAAAAATCATGAATTAGATATATCTCAACAAAAGACACGAGGAGGACGTCCAGAATTAAGCTGACAGTGGGTTCTACATGGAACAATAAATGTAGAGATTCGTAGGGTTTTGCAGTTTAAATACAACAGCAATTATCTGGATGATTTTGAAGGTCGTCAAGATAATCTCTTCAGTAACTAGATCGGTTTTGCTCTCTGATGTGTTCTTATGTTAGCTCCTGTTTATTTAATTTTTACTGATTTAATTTTATATGCCACATGTCGTTGTTCGTTTCATCCATAATATTTTAAATTGTCATTCTTGGCTAATATTGTTCCTCTTTTATTCAATCAGTCAGTCAGTCAGTTAGGGATGGAGCTAAAAAATTGTTATGAAAGAGGTCATTTTCTTTAGATATGATGGACATGGAATTAGAAGATGAAAATGTAGAAGTGGAAGTAGGATTTCGCACTTTATTTAGTACAATGACTTCATCCTCATCGATTTACGGGAAAACAATTGGCGACACTGATAAAAACAAAGGAACGACCATGCAATAAATTGATCATGATAAATCGAGCTGCAAAAATTAGCGCGATGTATGACTGTGATTGGTTGGAATTCAAAATTTCATTACACTTCATTGGTCGAAAATGGAATGACGTCATATAAACGAAATAGTCTTTCAAGTTTTCGTATCTACTTCCCATTTATTTTTTTTATTTTGTTCTTAAACAGAATAAAAATGTCATTTGGCTTCCAGGTTGTAAGGTCCATAACAAAATGTCCACAAGTACAAAAGGTCCACAAAAAAAATGTCCACAAACTAAATAGTCCAACATTTCAAGTCCTACATACAATTTGTCCATGATGTGAAAAAGCCCGACATCTATGTGGTCCACCTTATTATAAAGCACATCATACGAAAAGGTCCATACAAAAAGGTCCAACATACAAGGTTGTTCAATAGAGATGAGTTACAAACTAACCTCTCGGCTCTGTTGTCAGACAGGAACTTGCTGGAGTTCATAACGAAGAAATTATCGTAAGTCTTCCACAAAGAAATGCAGTAATCAGAATGGTTTCTTATCAGCGGAAGCTAAATCGTCCTCCATTTCCTCAATCAATAAGAGAAATTGACATTGTTGAACCCTACAATAAAACACTGAGGGGACAAAATTTTATGTTCTTTGATTCAGGTGTTAATGCTGCACGAGTGTTAATGTTTGCCACCGATAGGAATTTAGAACCTTTGGCTGCCAGTGACACGATTTTCAGTGATGGTACGTTCAAGACTGTACCAAATCAATTCTTTCAGCTTTTCATAGTGCATGGGATTGTTGGAAGTTTTGTAGTTTGTAGTTTTAGAATATTACCTAACTGCAAATAACACTGAAAAAACTTACCGCACTATATATAATGAGCAAAGCTCGGAACTTCGGGACTTGTGTCGTGTGCATGAGTAAGGTTATAGGTACAACGTACACAAAGCTCACGCTGCAAGTGCTCAGGGACAGTCGTGTGTACTAAGAAAGTGGCCACAACTAATGACAGGAAGACGGACGAAGAAACTGTTATGTCGAAGCCAATGACATTCAGAGAATTAAAGGTAAACGGTCTGTTTGAGGAAATAGAAAATACGTGTTATTTCGAATGGGTATTATAGAAGTTTGAAAATACATTTTGTTTTAAATTTAAGATAGAGAATTTCGTGGAGAATTCGGAGGAGATACATTATTTTTTTCGAATGGAGAGTTTATATTTTGTAAATTGTGACACACACAAACTAGAGGCTGGAAACGAAATTCATTGAAAGGAATTGCAGTCCCTCAAATTGTAGAAAAATCTGTGCATAGCCATGGATCGAAACGTAGAGGGGCTTGCCCTAGTAGTGACACACTAATTGAAAACTATTTTCGAGAACAATTTAGGATATACTTATCTTTCTCAGATACGAGATCAGCTAGCAACTGCTGAAAATCGAACAAAACAGTAACAGTGAAAACATTCAGTATTTTAAGTCTGCTACCGAAAAATCTTCGAATGTAGGTAGTCATACACTGTAATAAAATGTACACAGCAGAACAGGAAATTTGATATATTCCTCATGTTTATTTTTATTATATATATATATGCTATGAAATTACGTGTTTCAACCTACCATAATATTATCAATATGTTGTCGCAGCCAGAAACCACTTTTGTAGCAGACCTGACAGTACCTCCGTGCTGGAAGCGGGAGTATGTTGACATTGAAGTCCGGTCGCTTAGTCACGTGCAAAGACACAAGTCCCCAAGTTCCGAGCTTTGATAATGAGATATTTTTTTAAATAATAGATGTAGCTTTTGTATTACATATGTAATATGTATAACATAATTGAAATAGCAGTAAATTTCTCGGCACGTTCCTTGCAATTTTCCTTGTCGGACATTGTAGTGAAATGGACGAATTTATTTATGGACATTTTTGAACGTAGGGCATTTTTAAGAAGAGGACATGCTGACATTGGAATTTTCAGGTAAGGACATTTTTATGGCATGGACGAATTTTCTATGTGGACATTTGTAAACGTTGGACATTTTCGTAGAAAGGACCTATTGCAAAGTGGACCATATCTCACTTAACCGTAATTTGAAATATTACACAGTGTTAAAGGAACGATGTAAATAAATGTTTTATAGGTTAAGTTCGCTTAGCCGCCTCTTCGATAAAATCGATGTAACTTGTACAGAAGTTGAACAACAAACTACGCTTCTCATGATCTCGAGATGAGTGTATTTTATCTGAAAGGCATAACCGGTTACTTCCACCGTTGCCATAACTGACACTGCCGGAGGAAAGGCTAATGACGTTCTCGCCGTCTGGCCGCTCTGCCGATCGGAAGGTTATTGCCATGCTGTGCAGACTAGTATCAAGTTTATGATCACTCTCGGTTGTAAGAAAGACTATCTAAGAGAAATCTAGCGAAAGCTTCTTTCAAATGTTTAAGTTGTTTTTGATTTTGTACAGCGAAATCCCTAAACTGAGGGATATATAGTCAACATGTGTGCAAAATGAATACATTAATCGGTAAAGTTTGAGTATGTGTACGGAGTAAACGTCGGAATCCTGTATGCAGATCATCAGTTGAGCGTCTATGCATTACAATAGGGATATCCTGAACTAGCACCAACAGATAGGGTGTGTGTACTTTGAGGGATGCGCTTTGCGTGTGCATTTGTTTTCCGGTATATAAACATTGAGGATTTACGTAGTGTATTAGTACATTAAATACTCTTAAAAACAACTCAAAATGGCAACTTAGAAAGCATGATGGAATATTCAGATTGTCAATTTCTATAAATGAATACAATATAATATTTTATTACTCAGTCAATGACAAATCAATGTAAAATAATGACTTATTTTATAGTCATTAAGTTTATATACATGAATTACAAAATTGCGAACGTTTTCGCCTATTCAGGCATTCTCAGGCAGAGTTATACAATATCTCAATGTCACATACGTAGCTATTGGTGGTGAGTACTATTTGAATTAATGATGTATAAGACATCTCCATTATTAAAATGTAATATTACAGGTAGTAAACTATGCAGTTGTCGAATTTAAACGACATATATTCACCACTCATTGGACTGAACAAGAGTTCCACATATTATGAAGTTTAATTACTAAATGGTTTTAACATTTTTAACATTATTTAAGTTTACTACCTGTAATATTACATTTTAATAATGGAGATGTCTTGTACATCATTAATTCAAATAGTAGTCACCACCAATAGCTACGTATGTGACATTGAGATATTGTATAACTCTGCCTGAGGATGCCTGAATAGGCGAAAACGTTCGCAATTTTGTAATTCATGTATATAAATTTAATGACTATAAAATAAGTCATTATTTTACATTGATTTGTCATTGACTGAGTAATAAAATATTATATTGTATTCATTTACAAAATGGCAAATTTTTGTTGTGTTCCTATATGTAAAAATCAGGGAAAGCCTTTTGTCTTCATTCAGGTCCCGAAATATTATGAATATATGCTTTGAACCTTAAAAATTTAACTAATGAAAAGTGTTAGGAATTAAACAAAAATAATTACTTCAAGTAAGGAATTGCCGGCTACAGTTTCATTTTGGAAGAGGGAAAAGTAAATTAATAAAAACATATGCAACCTCGACAGCAAGCTATGTTAGCTTACATTATATTCAGTACTTCTAGGAGTCTTGGAAGTTTACGCCTGCAGAAACTCTCGATTAACTGAGATGTGTATTATCTAGGACAATCCATAGTGAAATCCATTTCGTGAATAATGTTTTTAATGTGCTGTAGATTAATTATTAAAACCAAAATTTAACTTTAAATTTTCAAAATCATCCTACATAGTATTCAAAACTGCATGTCCTTAACCTATAAAATACAGAAATAATCGTGATACTAGCTACTGCGATCATATTATATCATCTTATCAAACATTGCATTTAATCTTTCTGCAACTAGAGGGAAAAAATACGAGGAATTCAATCTCGATAGTCCCTTCCCTATAAAAAAAATTGGTGGCTGCATATCCTGTTTTTATCGTAGGCCTACGGTACTTACAATACTAATGATTAAGGAGGTAATATTTACCGTACTTTCGACAAAGTTCCTATTTTATTTACTTATTATTTTTATTCGTGCACCTCGTTCTCAAAGTTCTCGTTTAGGTTCATGCATATTCAATTTACTCGTATCTATATCCTGCATACTGCAGATTTCCCCATCCATCTCTCAGTATTATACAAGTTTACGCTATTATTTATTGTAAATTAAATTAAATTACGAGGTAAGAAAGTAAATTATACTAGGTTATACAAAATAATTATAAATATAATATTGACACGCACAAAAAAAAACAACAAACGGGAGAACGTAATCAACTGCAGCATATGGCATAATATAGCCCTACAACATGTTGTGCCGCATGGAACGCTCCTGCCATCTAACGGTAAAACTTCGCATAAGATATCCCTATTGCCTAGAGCAGCCGTGGCGAAAAGGCCATGGTGCGCCGAGCCACTGTGTAAGCTGCAACGTGCATAACACCTATGGAGGGAGGAGGACAACCGAAGGGGAAGTTGTTTAGGACGTGTAACGAAGAAAGAAATGAACAAGAAAACATAGGACACATTATCACAACCTAAAATTAACTGTCTTCAGAATGTCTCTGCGACAAAGTTTCAAAATCAGGAATTATGTCACTTACTGCCAATCGTAGTTGATCACGAAGGTATTTGTCTGTCAGTCGTGATCTAAATTTGATTTTTACTATTTTCATTGTTGAAAATAATTTTTCACAAACGTAAGTTACAGCGAACATGGCTTCAACAGAGCAAGCGAAAGAACGAAGCTTCAAATATTTATTTTTTTCCAGAGATTTGAAAAGTTCAATATCTGTCAAGTCCTTACATCTAGCTTTCATTTAACGTCACATTGTAAATCTGTGAGTTTAAATTGAAAATCTAACCGCATTATTCGTACATCTGCTGTAAAAGAATCGACGTACAGAGATGATAATGATAATAATAATAATAATAATAATAATAATAATAATAATAATAATAATAATAATAATAATAATAATAACACTTAACCTTTTAATGTTTCATCAGTAACATGTAGTAACTTATAATGCCGTTTTATGTTATACAACCGTTTCCCTAGTAATATTTGTGAACAAATCATACATTTAATATTTTCATCATATTGTAAGCAAAAGAATGCATCCTCCCATCCTACTTGAAACTTTCGTTTTTTATAGAGGTAGGCTACATGGTTTCGAGAGAGATATTGCGACGATACGCCACTCGCAGGTCCGAGACAAATACAAATAGAACGGAGTTTGACTCCAGTGAGTAAGAGGGTAGGGGTTGTAGGTAGGAAGCGAGAGAAAAGCACTGCGAGCCACAATGTGCTCATGAGTCGCATTTTCGCCGCGGCTGGCCTAGAGGCAGGAATAGAAGAGTGGAATCTCTACGACAGGAATCCCACACCACACAGACAGTTCCCTGATGGTGACAAGTATTAATCACCTTCACCGACCGACCATCCCTCGTATGCTAACAAAGCTCGCCGTCAGGGCGTTCATCGACTAGCACTATAGGAACACTCTCGTAATCCATTGTTAAAGCGTAATACCCCGTATAACAGGTCACGTATTATGCATTACAGTCGTCGGCGTGCAGAATAATTAACACAACTTCAATGCACCAGCATAGCTCAGGCGGCAGGCGGGATTGTCTGTTGATCCTGGGCTGCGATCGGGAGTAAGTTCGATCGATATTCTCTTGGGCTGATTACTTGGTTGGAAATTTTCCCCCGAGGTTCTCCCCAACTGTAGGAGAACACATAGTGTTCTGCAAAAATGACTGGTCTTTTACTGCAAACCCAGCATTCCCCATTTTCTATTTTCTGCCTTCCTCTTACAAGCAAACATTCTGATTGGGGCAGAAAAAAAAGTTAAATTTTTTTCTTCCACCATGTTAATAATGTCAAAAGAAGTGCTTATACAAATTTTGGCCACTCGACTGCAATTACGAGACCGTCCAGAAAGTGATTTTTCCTGGGGCCGTTTACAGAAAAAAGCACAATTGCATTGAAATATTTACTGAAATAGATACAGCAATTGTTATGCTATTTGTCAACATATCCCCACTGGAATTGAGACATTTGTCATACCATGGGATCAATTTTTGTATCCTTGTGTCGTAGAAGTCAGCCGCCTGGAATCGGAACCAGTGTTTGTCAGCTGTCTGCACATCTCTGTCGATCCCATTATATGACGAATGTCTCAGTTCCAGTGGGGGAATATGTTGAAAAATAGCTCAACAATTGCTGTGTCTGTTCCATTAAATATTTCCAATGAAATTGTGTTTTTTTGTTAACGGCCACTGGCGAACTTTTTTTTATGCTCCTCGTAATTGCGATCCAGTTGCCAAAATTTGTATAAGCACTTCTTTTGATATTATTAACATGGTGAAAAAAAATTAAATTTTTTATTAGTCCCCATCAGAATGTTTGCTTGTTAGTCTACGCATATGATCCATATATCCTAATATCGTCTATCCTAATATCTTCTTCTGCCCCGATCTCTTCTCCCGTTTACCATTCCTTCCAGTATATCCTTCAGTAGACAGTTTCTTCCCAGCCAGTGACCCAAGCAATTCCTTTTCCTCTTCCTGATCAGTTTTACCATCATTCTTCCTTCACCCACTTTTTCAACATAGCTTCATTTCTTACTCTGTCTGTCCATTTTACACCCTCCTTCTTTTTCGTACCCACATTTCAAATGCTTCTAGTCGCTTCTCTTCACTTCATCGTAATGTCCACGTTTCTGCTCCATACAATGCCACACTCCACACAAAGTAATCCGCTAGTTACTTCCGTAGTTTTTTTCAGAGGTCCGCAGAAGATGCTCCTTTTTCTAACAAAAGCTTCCTTTGCCATTGCTATCCTCCTTTTGACTTCTTGGCAGCAACTTATGTTACTGCATATAGTACACCCCACTTGCTCTACTGCAGCACCTTTATCTTCCTTATTTTTTCCTCCTATGAAGGAGGAATCTTCTCCTTGTTTGCATTCATCTTCATCCCATATTGCTCACAGCTGTCATTTAGCTCCAGTATCATCTCCTCTTCTGCTAACAACGCCATATCATCAGCAAATCTTACTCATTTTATTCTTCTTCCTCCTACTATAACTTCTCCCATGTTATGAAAACATTTCTTTACTAAATCCTCCAAGGAGATGTTGCAGAATAGGTGATAAAGGGCATCCTTTGTAGGAGAATATCAGATAATTAATTGGCGAATCCTCGGCCTCAACCTATCAGAAATCATTTTGCTATCATCAATTCCATCAGCGCTAAGTAACCCAGTAGTTGATACTGCGTTCTTAAACAAGCGACTAAAAACGACTTGAACGTGTACCATCTATATATATATATATATATATATATATATATATATATATATATATATATATATATTGACATTATGCGATGGGTTATGCAGAATAAATTATACTTCATGTGAACTGAAAATTATATGGTACACAAGTAGCCACATGGGGAGTCAAATCTTTCTGGGTAACTTCTGAACTTTCTTATTGTCCAGTTAAAAACTCCGCTGAAGCCAAGTCAGGTTCACAAAATTTATTGTTTAACCTTCCAGACAACGTTGCATAATATATGTTTCGCGTGACTCCACCACGGGTGCTATTTGTCCAAGAACACACCATTTATGTTTCAACTGCTTTTTAACTCCTCGTTGATATAAGACTTGGTATAGGGCATTTCGTATACTAGAATTCAGATGTATTGTATACCCTGTCAGACGAAATACCTAGCAACTTCTACAAACTGGATATCTCTTTCAGTTTCTCCGTGCCCCGTGTTTGGTGCGTATTGAATGATTGGAGCGATGGGTAATATTTTTCTTATCATCCTAGGTGTTACGGGTTTACCATGCTAGCCGTTGCATACGAGGTTCTAGGTTCCAAACCCGGCCGACGCCGATAAAATCCTTAGTATAGCTTTCTGCTGGACGCTGGAGAAAAGTCAAGCTGAAGGGCATGTGTCGTATACTTATGGCACTTTGGACGTAAACTGTCCAAAAGAAAACAAAGTATATGATCATATCTCGTGACCAGAACATACTATGAAATGGAAATATATAAATAGGAAATTTATCCTTTGGAAAGGCTGAAAAATTAAAATACCTTGGAGCCAAAGTAACAATTATAAATGACGCTCGAGAGGAAATTAAACGCAGAATAAATATGGAAAATGCCTGTTATTATTCGGTTGAGAAGCTTTTTGTCGTCCAGTCTGCTCTCTAAAAAGTTTAAAGTTAGAATTTATATAAGAGTTATATTACCGGTTGTTCTGTATGGTTGTGAAACTTGGACTCTCACTTTGAGAGAGGAAGGGAGGTTAAGGTTGTTCGTGAATAAGGCGCTTAGTAAAACATTTGAGGCTAAGAGGGATGAAGTTACAGGAGAATAGAGAAAGTTAAACAACTCAGAACTGCACGCATTGTATTCTTCACGTGACATAATTAGGAACATCAAATCCAGACGTTTGAGATGGGCAGGGCATGTAGCACGTACGGGTAAATCCAGAAATGCATATGGAATGTTAGTTGGAAGGCCTGAGGGAAAAATACCTTTGGGGAGGCCGAGACGTAGTTGGGAGGATATTATTAAAATAGAATTGAGGGAGGTGGGATATGATGATAGGGACTGGATTAATCTTGCTCAGGATAGGGACCAATGGCGGGCTTAAGTGAGGGCGACAATGAACCTCCGGGTTCTTTAAATGCCATTTGTAAGTAAGTAAAAGAAATCTACCCATTATGGAGGGCTTCAGATAAAAGTTGTCAGTCATTTCAAATCCAAGTTAGAAAATTATCTTATGACGAGTTGCCAAACTAACTTACTATTATGACAAGTGTTGTATTGCATGTTTCCACGTTTTCACATTTTTTTTATGTTCTAATGATATTCAACTTATTTTATATTTTTGTTTTCATATTTTCCGATAATGTTATATCTCTAATGTGATAAGTTGAGCTATATATAATCTTAATTTTCCTTATTGTGTGTACTTAGAAATATTGTATTCACTGTATACTTTGTACTGCACTATTTTATTACTACTATTAGTATTATTATTATTATTAGCATCATCATTATTACTATTCTTATTTTATTATTATTATTATTATTATTATTATTATTATTATGAATAATTGTCTTTTTTTTTGTATGCCTCATTTATTTTGACCTGCTGTTCACATATTATTATGCTTTTTTCTTTCTTTCTGTATGTTATATATTATGTCCGATTTCTTCTTATTTGTTGTTTATTTTTTATTATTATTATTATCTTATTCAGTTTTGTGTTTAAAATTGTAGTGTAATTTGTAAATTTGTAGTGTTTTTGTAACGCAGTCTTTACTCCTGGTTGAGTGTTAGAGAAGGCCGTATGGCCTTAACTCTGCCAGGTTAAATAAATCATTATTATTATTATTATTATTATTATTATTATTATTATTATTATTATTTCTCGACCAGATTGAATTTCGATGCTGAATAATTTTACAGTAATGTGTCATTAAATAAAATACTACTACTACTAGTCTACTACTAACAGTGTAGCTGCTCCCATTGCTATTACTGCATCTGATACTAGTGCTGTTGATATTTTTCCTAATATCATCAGCAATAAAGTTAAGGTTCAACTTATTAGTAATACGTTATATTGAGCGCTTCTTGAAGATATTAGTATCACATATACTGGGTGTTCATTTCAAAGTGTGTCATGACGTCACTGTTGTTGGGTCACCGATTTGAAGCGAGTTTCAGCTTATATGTTAGAGAAGTTGCCTATTATTTAAGGCGTTCTTCAATCTGAACTTGAGAACGTGTACGGTACAACTTGAACGTCGTAGCAACAGATGGCGGTATGTACGGTCTGTGTGCTACCATAACCTCTTTCGAACTGTGTTTTGCGCCGGCAAGTCGTACGCAGGGTATTTGTTATCATCGGTTGCGTACGGTAACATTCCACAACACAAATCAAATGCTCCGTGTCCATGTTGACCGTCGAAGTTAATGTCAACAAATACGTAAGTAATCGTCTTAACCCTCTCCCCATATCCCGACAGTACGTATTTCCAAACAGTTCACATTCCTGCCACTACCAGCGTTACCGTACGTATCGGTACGTACTCTTCAGAATGAACGCCGTACTTGCTAGGCAACATCTCTGCCTGCGGAAGTGTAGGAAGATTGAATTCTCTAGGCTCATCGGCTAGCCACATGACGGCATACAGCGAGCCATGACACATTTTGAACTGAACACCCAGTATAGTACTGCATTATCATTTTTTTCAGTATACCACGTCCCTACAGTGGCTGAGTGATTCCCAAAGCTTTTTGCTCCGAAACCCACTTTGTCGCCGACTAACTCTGTTAATATAGTTTCATTTTTCTCTCTCTGTTTTTTCGAATACTTCTTTAATGATATCGATTAATTTATAATATATAAGGAAGGATTGAAGGGAACCTACTAGATTAATTCACTGAGGTAACAGATCAAGTTAATGCGAACAAATGTTTGTAAAATAAGTTTTTTGATACGTTCAGTAGTTTTGAGAATGCGAAATGTAACGTGTTGCAACGCTTGAAAGAGTATTTGAGGTCATTGTTCCGCAGTGGGGGTGAGTGTGACTCCAATCATCCCCTCCGCAAGACTTGCTGGAGCAGAATGTAAACAAAAAGTTTCATCAGATACGTCTCATCATGGCAGAGTGGCTGGTCTCTCTGTCTTTCACTGTGGCGGCCCGGCTTTGATCCTTCCCTGAACCACGAAGATATTTGTGGTGGACAAAACGGGCGCGAGGGATTTTTCTCGGGGTACTCCCGTTTCCTCTCACCATTATCATCATCATCATTCCACCATACTCTACTACTACCCTCACTGTGCGAGATCCTGAGCTATAATCTTTTCGCTGTAAGAAAAATCCTAATATAAACAATAGCACGTGACAGAAGTCAGGCTTCATTGGCCGCTGTTTGGCGCCATAGATTCTCAGTACGTCTTCCCGCCTACTGTTGTACTTTCTGTTTCATGTTAAACATTTCCCGTTACTCGTCAAGTAAGCCTAACCTCACTACTGTGCATTCGTTTGCTTAGAAAACATTTACTTTATAATTACTGTAATTAAATTATCACATAACTTATTATATATCTTTAAGACTATTTGTTTTTCCGCTTTTGAGAGGGTTTCCAATCTTATGACTAATAACCACACACACTGAGGATGCAGAAGCCATGCTTCAATGCCACGTGCTTACGTGAACAACTAGGATCTCAAGTGACGCCAGCTTGTTACAAGAACAGACTACCTTGGTATTACTGTTGGTATTCATCCGCATTCATAGTACATAACAAAATATAAAAGTAGCTTTTCTTTTACATAGCGTTTTACATATGAGTGAAGTTATATGTTTCATCGTATTTAACAACTAGAATTCGATTTTTTATTTTCAAATAATACAAGATTACGGTTTCCAAATACGAACTATATTTTCCTGCGTCATGTGAGTGTTTCGACTGGGAGCCAGTCACAGGTATGGCAGCAACGTGCTTATGTTTATATTATGATTTTTCTTACAGCGAAAACAATATAGCCTCCAGAGCAAATAAAAAGAAGCTAAAAAGTTGTACACATTGTGTTTAATAATTTTATTGCCATAAAATAACTTGGCAATTTAAGTTAAAAGGTGTAGACAAGCACTAAAATACGGTAAACATAAAAGTGCCTAAGATGGTTCCATATCACAATGGTTACAAACTGTTGCGAAATGAAGTCCCTGTGAAGCAGATGTCGCAGCCATTGGCAAGGACGTTGTCCAAGGATTTTCAATACCTGCATAAGGAGACTTGACAACTGGAGCATCAAAGGGCGAGTGATTATAAGGCGGGAGAGTGTTTATTACTGACACTCCGGGACATGGGACGGTCCGTCCTGCTTAACGAACTCTTGAAAGAAGCCGGCGCAACTGCGCAGCTCTCATCTAGGACACTAGGGGTGCCGTGCAGCGCCGAGAGGTGTCGTAAATTCCGGAAGCAAGAGTTAAATGAAAGTAAGCAAGCTGCGATCTGAATAGTAGACAGTCGTTGCATCCCTTATTTGAACATGCAGACCACAGAAGATGCGTGAGGACTTCCCAAACACATAGACATGAAGCCTATAGAATAGCATTCAAACGAAAGATAAGAAATGAAGAAGGATACAATGATACAAAAGAGAAATAATGAATTGAAAAATAAATAAATAAATAAATAACAGAAAGCTCTATCTATCTATCTATCTATCTATCTATCTATCTATCTATCTATCTATCTATCTATCTATCTATCTATCTATCTATCTATCTATCTATCTGTCTGTCTGTCTGTCTGTCTGTCTGTCTGTCTGTCTGTCTGTCTGTCTGTCTGTCTGTCTGTCTGTCTGTCTGTCTGTCTGTCTGTCTATCTATCTATCTATCTATCTATCTATCTATCTATCTATCTATCTATCTATCTATCTATCTATCTATCTATCTGTCTGTCTGTCTGTCTCTCTGTCTATCTATCTATCTATCTATCTATCTATCTATCTATCTGTCTGTCTGTCTGTCTGTCTATCCATCCGTCCGTCCGTCCGTCCGTCCGTCTGTCTGTCTGTCTGTCTGTCTGTCTGTCTGTCTATCTATCTATCTATCTATCTATCTATCTATCTATCTGTCTGTCTGTCTCGCTGCCTACCTGTCTACATGTCTACCTGTCTACCTATCTATCTATCTATCTATCTATCTATCTATCTATCTATCTATCTATCTATCTATCTATCTATCTATCTATCTATCTATCTATCTATCTATCTATCTATCTATCTATCTATCTATCTATCTATCTATCTATCTATCTATCTGTCTGTCTCGCTGCCTACCTGTCTACATGTCTACCTGTCTACCTACCTATCTATCTATCTATCTATCTATCTATCTATCTATCTATCTATCTATCTATCTATCTATCTATCTATCTATCTATCTATCTATCTATCTATCTATCTATCTATCTATCTATCTATCTATCTATCTGTCTATCTGTCTATCTGCCTACCTGTCTACCTATCTACCTATCTACCTATCTATCTATCTATCTATCTATCTATCTATCTATCTATCTATCTATCTATCTATCTATCTATCTATCTATCGATCTATCGATCATTCATTCATGCATAGTTTTCTGCTCAGGAACAGGTTCTTCATTGCGAACCCAGCATTTCCACCTTCCACTTAGTCTCCGCATATGATCCATATGTCTCAATGATCATCTGGTATCTTCTTCCGTTCCGGACTCTTCTCCCGTTCACCATTTCTTCCAGCTCATCCTTCAGTAGGCAATTTCTTCTCAGCCAGTGACTCAGCCAGTTTCTTTTCCTCTTCCTGATCAGTTTCAGCAATATTCTTTCTCCACTCACTCTTTCCAATACAGCTTCATTTCTTATTCTGTATGTCCATATCACACGCTCCATTGTTCTCCATATTCATATTCAAATGCATCTAATCGTTTCTGTTCATTTCTGTCCCATACAGTGCCACACTTCACATAAAGTACTTCACTAGAATCTTCCTTAATTCTTTTTCATATTAAAAGCCTCCTTTGCCATTGCTACCTTCCTTTTGATTTTCTGGCAGAAGCTTAATATGTTACTACTTTTAGTACACCCAAAGTATTTGAAGCTTTCCACTTGTTCTACTGCCTCATTTAGAATTTGCACGTTTACTTTTTTATTTTTCTTCCGCTAACTATGGTCTTCGTCTTGTTTGCATTTACGAGTATCTTCATCTCATGCTGCTTCAAAACTTTCATTTAGTTTCAGTATCATCTCCTCTTCTGCTAACAATGCCGCTATAGAAGGAAAAATAAATCCATTGGAAGAAAGAGACAAGATCGAAAAAACAATATATGAGATGTCATTTAGCTGTACGAATAAATTAGAATACATTGTAATTGCAGCATGCTTCAAGTGGAATTATTTTCGCCTATCAATAGATTAAGTGACGAGCACATACTACACTAAATATTGACTTAAGAATTCTTCATGAAGTACTCTCAAGCGTTACAAAGTTATGGAAGGAAGGCATTTAAAATACACATATGGAAGCTTGGAGAGGTGCTTGGATGGCTGCACAGAAGTTGAAGCCGCCTGCACGTTCCTCGTGCTCAAGACATCCGCCGGGCGTTAGTCGGTCACGTGACCCTAACAATGTCGTTTTCACCAATCATGATGTCGTCAGTTCATCGGGAAGTCTTTGACTATCGCGGTCGTGATCATTCCGTCAAAAAGTGTGAATATCAACATGACACATTTTTGAGGGAGGAAAACATTACATTTTATTTCAACTTTTATATAGCCAAAGTTCATCGCTTTTGGCAATAAAACCTCACACCTTAAACATTACGTTATATATGTTTTATATGCTGGAACTATCGACCATACTTCTTAAGGGAAGACTCCATTGAAAATCATGAAAATTTTCCAAAAGAAATTTATTGACTATTTCACTTCTTTAGAATTTATATTTTCATACCTCAAATGGATTTAATTCAATTCTGATTACAAATAAGTTTAAATTTTTTAAGAAGTCTGTAAGAGAGCGTGGCAATTAAGAGCTGTCAAAATTATTTTTTCATCAAAGAATTCTTCTTTACAAATCCCTGATTACAAATATAGTAACTTTTTGTTCTAAAGTTGGCTCTCTGAAGTTACTAGTTCAAAGTAGCGGAGGAGAATTTTAATTGGTATGTGTTACATAAATATTCATTTTACTTTCAAATCCATTTTCCCTTACGTTTATTTTTCTTGATTCAACAACAACTTTTTTATGCCAAATATTAATCAATCTGGATGGAAGTTTTACTGCAAATATTTATGAGGCAGCTGTAGGCCTATGTTTCTATGCATTTATTTTTTAATAAATGCTGCTAATTTATTTTATTATTTTTTTTAGAACTATGGGAAAACAGCATCTTCAAAATTAAAAAAAAAATGAAAGTGAATAAATGTAATATTTCATAAAATGAATGCATAGAAATGTTTCTCTATGTCTCGAGAATGTAACAAAAAAAAGAAGCTTAAAAATTGAGTCTTCTACTAAAAACTTGTGTTTGAAAATATTTATTTAAAAAAATAGAATTTATGGCTTTAAGGAATCCGGAGGTTCATTGCCGCCCTCACATAAGCTTGCCATCGAAAAAAATCAAAGGTAAAAAACCTTTTGGACTTCAAAATTTAGTTCAAAAATGATTAGGAAAAAAAATTGTAATACCCATTTAACATCTTTTGAAAAGATTTCTCAACACACGCAGGATTTCGTCGCTGTTAATAGAATGTGTCCTAGGCACATGGTCCTTTCATTCAAATTATGAACGGCTGTTGTCTTATAAGTAGGGTTCAGAAGTTGATGAAATATCATCTTCTTTCTGAAAACTCGCAGACAATGAAGGATGCAATACAAACTCGTTTCACCACAACAGGAACTAATATAGCCTGCTTTTATTTATTTATTTATTTATTTATTTATTTATTTATTTATTTATTTATTTTGCATTTTTAGGTCTTTTATTATCTACTGGTCATTGTTTTAGAAAATGTTTTATTTTTGTTACATTTTTGCCTTTCTCTGTTTTTGAACGGACTTTTTTTTTACTGTGTAATCGTAGTCTACATTCGAGAACCTACTGCAGATTGCTTATGCAATTCCATTGCGTCATGCAGGAATTTTCCTTACGCTTGCATCAGCCTTGACTCCTGATCACGTATGTTACGTGCTTCCCCCAATTCAACTCAGCAGAACAAATACTGCAGCCGCAGTGCCCGCAGTCAGGATATTGTATCTTACAAGTGAAGACATGAAAATGCCGACGATCCTTCAAACCCGAGACACTACGAATGTCGTTGGCTCTTTATTGCAGTGCTGAATAAGAGGTATAAAATATGTGTGGGAATTTCAGTTCCTCCTTACATTTAAATATGCATTGGAGTAATTTCGGATATATTCAGTATTATTATTATTATTATTATTATTATTATTATTATTATTATTGTTATTATTATTATTATTATTATTATTATTATTAAAATCTTGGCTACGTATATATATATATATATATATATATATATTTTTTTTTTTCAGAAATTTGAGGTCATTTTATAGGTCATTTTTCTGTGATTTTTAGGTCATAAACTTCCAAGTTCTACTTACAAGGTTTTAGTTTTAACAATTTCGTTTCTTTCCTAGCCGGTGTCTTGGTACACCTGTCTTTTGAGATAACTTCCTTAACAATTTTGTGACTTAAGTGACAGAGCTGTAGAAAAGAGCCCTAACAATTAAATAATGCGCCTGACTGTTGTGATGCACTTGCATGTAACGATTCTGGTGGCACCTCACACATAAAAAGTAGCTTGTACATCATACAATGTATTTTTATTTTTATTTTATTGGGTTATTTTACGACGCTGTTTCAACATCTCAGGTTATTTAGCGTCTGAATGAAATGAAGGTGATAATGCCGATGAAATGAGTCCAGGGTCCAGCACCGAAAGTTACCCAGCATTTGCTCGTATAGGGTTGAGGGAAACCCTCGGAAAAAAACCTCAACCAGGTAACTTGCCCCGACAGGGATCCGAACCCGGGCCACCTGGTTTCGCGGCCAGACGCGCTGACCGTTACTCCACAGATGTAGACCATACATTGTAAACAAAGTAGAAAAAGAACTCTAACGAAAAATAGTGCTTTTCCCGACCTGTTTTCATAGAACATAATTCAATCCTATAGGTGTGAGGAACGTTTCCCCAAAGTTTTGACATACCTATATTTTTGTTACATGCTGTATAGTTATCGTTGTAAAGTAGACTTAGCACTGTTAACAATTTCATGCAATATGGAATGTAAGGAACTACTTTATTGAGATCAACAGAAATGAAATTCTGTACTGCATTAAAAGCGACCGACGTGTTTGAAATGTTCATTATTCGAAATCATCTAGCCATTAATATTTTTTGCAGAATATATTTATTATAGGAAAATCGTGTTCCAAATTTCAATATGGATCGTAACAGCCGTACCTCTGTGACTCTGTCTGTCCCACTGTCTTCTTTATACAATTACCTTCCTATCTGCTTAATAACCTAATTATAACTTCTACGTCCCTAATGGGTTTATTCTAAGGTCAATTTGGTCATTTTACACATAATCTAGATAGGACTGTCGTCACAAACTTCTGTGTCTTCCATGAATTGTTGAATCCGAGTGTCTTAGCTGTTGAATACACCTTGTCCGGCAGACGGCAGACTATATAACTTTCTTATGTCACGGGTCTTGTTACAATCCAATGAACCACTAACATTAAACGTGTTTCAAGCTGTGGAGGCACTTTTTTACTGGGAGTTTAATTTGTAAGCACCGCAGTATAATAGATACTTCCAGTATAAATATTATGTACGTTTGTTTAAAGAAATAATGAAGACATAAATAGGCCTAATGTGTAATGTGAGAAGTCCATTTTATTAATGTTCTAAGTAGTGCAATTCGTCTAGCTGGAATCGCTCTGGAAGCTAAACAGTCATTCCAGTTGTCACCGATGTTACATTTTTACTATTTTCAAACTCTATATATTGAAAATGAAATGACTTTTGTTAACTTTTGTTGTTAGAGTCAATTTAGAAGATCAATGTCATTTTACAGAAAAAAGTTGTTGTATAAAATACATTATTATTGCAGAAAATAAAGAAAAGGTTCCATCACGGATGTTACAAGATTTGTGAACTCACTTCACACCTTATTAACCAAAAGTACAAAACTCAGCTCTCTGCCTCAAGCAAAAAGAGATTCATTCTCGTAGTGTACATGTGAAACTATGCAATCTCATGGCATGCAATTAGTTCAGAAAAATACAGGGATATCATTTTATTTTTTACTGACATTTTTAATATTAACTTGCCTATACCTCTGTATCAACGCCGTTTGCTACCCCCTTCCACGACTGGAGTTCGATGATACTGGCGTAATATACAAACAAATCACTTTACTAGGTATAGGAGGGAAGAAAAGTAGTTCATTCATTTACGTAAACTAGGAAATATCGCGCTTTTGAGTTTTATCATTTTCATTAAGTTTTTGTTTAATCAAAATACAGTACAGTGTTAACAATGAGTGTTTTTACTCATGAACTGAGCTGTCCATGTGGACGTATTCATTATGCAGTGTATATTATACTGTCTACAGCAAATTAGCGTACAATATAGAGAATGAAGTTAAATTGAAAAATAATCATAATATAGATATTTAAACACATTTTTGAAAATGGTGGCCGTTCATTTCGATACAGGCTTCAGTTATAATGTGCATTATTATCGCACTATAGACTACTGTATCTAATCCCAATTACCAGTTTCGTTCTTTGTACTAGTAACTCATGTTGAAATAATTCTGTACCTACTCTATAAAAGAGTACCTTACGTACTCTAAATTTAATCTTCACTTCCGCCCGATCCGAAAAGATAAAATTACTCAGACACACTATCTGCTGTCCATCCAAGTGGTTATGTCGCAGAGTCGTAGAAAGGAAGGAAATCACGTGACAGTTAATTTTATTTAAGTTATTCTAAACAGTTGTATAATATTACGCAGACGTCCAATTCCTAACAGAAATTAATGTTCTCAGAAAAGAGCTAAGACAGCCTAGCCACTAGCTGGCGAATAAAAGCTGGTGGGGGAAATCGGGATACGACGTAGGCAAATGGACGAAGTAGACTGCCTGTGCGAAAATGATTCAATATTGAAAGCTCTTTCGTCACTGGAAAACGCGAACATATTTTTGAAACGTACTGTTTACTATGACCGTAAGGCTACTATGACTGTATATGCGGTCTTGGATCTGTGTTGAGGACGGTTGAACTTTATTAGTAGAAGGGGTGGGAGTGAAGTACATTCAAAAACTCAGGTACAATAAAAATTGAAGTGAAAATAAAATGATGTCCCTGTATAATCGGTAAATATTTTATAGCTGTTTTTTCCATGTCACGGATATTGCATACATTTTGTTACGGATGTTGCAGATGAGTTAATGTCCTTCATTTTTCGAGTTTAAAAAACAACTGTGACATTTCTAAGTCAAAATATTCAATTGAACTGTAAGATTAATTGTTATTAACCCTAACTCCTGGAAATAAATGGCAGAAAGAATATAGTAAGTTACAGAGTAAGAAGTTCCTAGATCCTGGACCTCTGGAATTAACAGTGCAGACTCTCAAAATATTTCTTCAACAATAACTCCCTAAAAAATATACATTAACAGCTGATCTCTCTATGAGTAAGTGCTGCTAACTTAATATTTTCCTTTTGAATATAAAATATTAGAATATTTAAATTTAGAGCCCTATCTACGTCTTAAGGCTAGTTCACAATAAACCGGGAACGGAAACGACAAGAAGAACGAGAACGGAAATATTGTTAAAATAAATGTATTTAAATGTGAGCTTCACAATTAACTATTGTGAATGCTCACATTTAAATACATACAGTTTAACATTATTTCCGTTCTCGTTTTCGTTGTCGTTTCCGTTCCCGGTTTATTGTGAATCAGCCTTTACACTAATAATAAACAAATATTTCTGAGAAAGGCTTTTTCATTGTAATTCCCAGTTTGCCCGGAATGACTGTAAAGTAAGCTTTGGATATCTGCGTTCTTTTTCCCACACCGCGCTCACAAGGCAATTACGTTAGACTTGTTTGCCTATTTATTTATGTAAATGAATTTTTAACAAAATTGTTTTCCACTTATATAACTTCAGTCAGATTTCGTAATTTGAGTTTGTCATATATTTACCCGATTTTGTTACATCACAGAACTTTTGTAAATTGTCAAATGTAGGCATAACGAAATTCTTGGAACAGAAAAATTGAAGAATGTCATCTCAAAACTCACTCAGTCCGTACGGCCATTTATATGATTTATACATGTAGGCCCTGTATGATTTTTTTTCAGAATTCTTATAATTATATTTTAAGCTTATTTTCTTCCAAAACAACGCCAATCCTTGTCAAAAAGTTTCTATTATTGTGCATGTCACTTGAAAACTCGCTCAGTTCGTAGACCTGTGGGTAAAAGCAAGTACAGTCTTTCCATAAAAATACATAGACTGAACACGTTTTGGAATCAACTCTTCAATTATTTTCGTTATATTGTAAATTTGTTAAACTGAACAAATAGAACATAACACCACAACTATAGAGCATTCAAGTCAAACATTACAATAATAAATTCTGAAAGTATGGATTCGATTATTGAATATTTCCTTGCTTCGTAATGAGCCATAGCCCTGTTCAATCCTGGCTAGGGCATCACTCCATTTCATGGGACGTTCAGGGTTTCTCTTTAGTCATGGTGGATTGTCACGTAGGCCTACTATAACCAACCAATAGACCTTCGTTTCTAATATAGTAGAGTCTCGACTATCCGAGTTTCGATTAACCGAGATTCTGTGTTATCCGATCCGGATAAAAAATATGAAAAAAAATTACTGTACAGTATTGCATGTAAGTTGATTTTTTTTATGTATTCGTACTGTGTTTTCAAACGCCTAGGGCCGTGTTCATAGACATTTTTAGCGCGGGCTTCCGGTGGATGATCAGCGAAACTAACGTTTTTCATATTCATAAACCAATGTTAGCGATATGAATAATTCGTCCCTCCTCTGGCAAAGTCGGGGCTAGTTTAGCATGCTCGTAGAGGGGCTAGCGAAATGTCTATGAATAGCACCCTTAGAGTTCATATTAACCTGATTTGTTCATTTTATTTAATTTTATTTTCCCAAAATGGAAAATATTCGTACGTTTAAGTTTTTATAGAACAACTTTTAAATCATTATTATTATTATTATTATTATTATTATTATTATTATTATTATATTTTATTTTATTTGCGCTCCTCCATTAACTGATCTGCTGCCCCCGGGTGAGAAGTTGAGAATCACTGACTTAGAACATGCGTAATATAATGGAATACAAGAGTATCCAGAACATTTAATTGGAACTATTAAAATCGTATGAGACAGAACTCAGATTAAGGATTGGTTAAGAAGAAAGAGTGATTCCTTCAAATTAATTTAACCAATGAATGAGACTGGTATATTCATTGTTATGTACACTTAATATTATTATTATTATTATTATTATTATTATTATTATTATTATTATTATTATTATTATTATTATTATTATTATTATAGAGGATTATGGACTATGATAGTGACATTTATTGAATATAAAAATGTTGTTATTATTGTTATTATTTCTTTTCTTTTTATTCAGTATGCTCTATTGCAGTAATGCAATACTACACACATTTGTTGCTACGCTATTTTTACATTGTCTGAACTTTTAAAAAATAATAGTAAACTGTTTGTAACAGTAGTAGTGCTTTGACTAAGTTATTATTATTATTATTATTATTATTATTATTATTATTATTATTATTTTTATTATTATAGTGGATTATGGACTACGATAGTGACATTTATTGAATATAAAAATGTTGTTATTATTGTTATTATTATTATAGTGGATTATGGACTATGATAGTGACATTTATTGAATATAAAAATGTTGTTATTATTATTATTATTATTATTATTATTATTATTATTATTATTATTATTATTATTATAGTGGATTATGGACTATGATAGTGACATTTATTGAATATAAAAATGTTGTTATTAATGTTATTATTTCTTTTCTTTTTATTCAGTATGCTCTATTGCAGTAATGCAATACTACACACATTTGTTGCTACGCTATTTTTACATTGTCTGAACTTTTAAAAAATAATAGTAAACTGTTTGTAACAGTAGTAGTGCTTTGACTAAGGTATTATTATTATTATTATTATTATTATTATTATTATTATTATTATTATAGTGGATTATGGACTATGATAGTGACATTTATTGAATATAAAAATGTTGTTATTATTGTTATTATTTCTTTTCTTTTTATTCAGTATGCTCTATTGCAGTAACGCAATACTACACACATTTGTTGCTACGCTATTTTTACATTGTCTGAACTTTTAAAAAATAATAGTAAACTGTTTGTAACAGTAGTAGTGCTTTGACTAAGGTATTATTATTATTATTATTATTATTATTATTATTATTTTTATTATTATTATTATTATTATTATTATTATAGTGGATTATGGACTATGATAGTGACATTTATTGAATATAAAAATGTTGTTATTATTGTTATTATTTCTTTTCTTTTTATTCAGTATGCTCTATTGCAGTAATGCAATACTACACACATTTGTTGCTACGCTATTTTTACATTGTCTGAACTTTTAAAAAATAATAGTAAACTGTTTGTAACAGTAGTAGTGCTTTGACTAAGGTATTATTATTATTATTATTATTATTATTATTATTATTATTATTATTATTATTATTATTATTATTATTATTATAGTGGATTATGGACTATGATAGTGACATTTATTGAATATAAAAATGTTGTTATTATTGTTATTATTTCTTTTCTTTTTATTCAGTATGCTCTATTGCAGTAATGCAATACTACACACATTTGTTGCTACGCTATTTTTACATTGTCTGAACTTTTAAAAAATAATAGTAAACTGTTTGTAACAGTAGTAGTGCTTTGACTAAGGTATTATTATTATTATTATTATTATTATTATTATTATTATTTTTATTATTATAGTGGATTATGGACTATGATAGTGACATTTATTGAATATAAAAATGTTGTTATTATTGTTATTATTTCTTTTCTTTTTATTCAGTATGCTCTATTGCAGTAATGCAATACTACACACATTTGTTGCTACGCTATTTTTACATTGTCTGAACTTTTAAAAAATAATAGTAAACTGTTTGTAACAGTAGTAGTGCTTTGACTAAGGTATTATTATTATTATTATTATTATTATTATTATTATTATTTTTATTATTATTATTATTATTATTATTATAGTGGATTATGGACTATGATAGTGACATTTATTGAATATAAAAATGTTGTTATTATTGTTATTATTTCTTTTCTTTTTATTCAGTATGCTCTATTGCAGTAATGCAATACTACACACATTTGTTGCTACGCTATTTTTACATTGTCTGAACTTTTAAAAAATAATAGTAAACTGTTTGTAACAGTAGTAGTGCTTTGACTAAGGTATTATTATTATTATTATTATTATTATTATTATTATTATTTTTATTATTATTATTATTATTATTATAGTGGATTATGGACTATGATAGTGACATTTATTGAATATAAAAATGTTGTTATTATTGTTATTATTTCTTTTCTTTTTATTCAGTATGCTCTATTGCAGTAATGCAATACTACACACATTTGTTGCTACGCTATTTTTACATTGTCTGAACTTTTAAAAAATAATAGTAAACTGTTTGTAACAGTAGTAGTGCTTTGACTAAGGTATTATTATTATTATTATTATTATTATTATTATTATTTTTATTATTATTATTATTATTATTATAGTGGATTATGGACTATGATAGTGACATTTATTGAATATAAAAATGTTGTTATTATTGTTATTATTTCTTTTCTTTTTATTCAGTATGCTCTATTGCAGTAATGCAATACTACACACATTTGTTGCTACGCTATTTTTACATTGTCTGAACTTTTAAAAAATAATAGTAAACTGTTTGTAACAGTAGTAGTGCTTTGACTAAGTTATTATTATTATTATTATTATTATTATTATTATTATTATTATTATTATTATTATAGTGGATTATGGACTATGATAGTGACATTTATTGAATATAAAAATGTTGTTATTATTGTTATTATTTCTTTTCTTTTTATTCAGTATGCTCTATTGCAGTAATGCAATACTACACACATTTGTTGCTACGCTAGTTTTACATTGTCTGAACTTTTAAAAAATAATAGTAAACTGTTTGTAACAGTAGTAGTGCTTTGACTAAGTTATTATTATTATTATTATTATTATTATTATTATTATTATTATTATTATTATTATTATTATTATTATTATTATTATTATTATTATTATAGTGGATTATGGACTATGATAGTGACATTTATTGAATATAAAAATGTTGTTATTAATGTTATTATTTCTTTTCTTTTTATTCAGTATGCTCTATTGCAGTAATGCAATACTACACACATTTGTTGCTACGCTAGTTTTACATTGTCTGAACTTTTAAAAAATAATAGTAAACTGTTTGTAACAGTAGTAGTGCTTTGACTAAGTTATTATTATTATTATTATTATTATTATTATTATTATTATTATTATTATTATTATTATTATTATTATTATTATTATTATAGTGGATTATGGACTATGATAGTGACATTTATTGAATATAAAAATGTTGTTATTATTGTTATTATTTCTTTTCTTTTTATTCAGTATGCTCTATTGCAGTAATGCAATACTACACACATTTGTTGCTACGCTATTTTTACATTGTCTGAACTTTTAAAAAATAATAGTAAACTGTTTGTAACAGTAGTAGTGCTTTGACTAAGTTATTATTATTATTATTATTATTATTATTATTATTATTATTATTATTATTATTATTATTATTATTATTATTATTATAGTGGATTATGGACTATGATAGTGACATTTATTGAATATAAAAATGTTGTTATTATTGTTATTATTTCTTTTCTTTTTATTCAGTATGCTCTATTGCAGTAATGCAATACTACACACATTTGTTGCTACGCTAGTTTTACATTGTCTGAACTTTTAAAAAATAATAGTAAACTGTTTGTAACAGTTTACTAAATTCAATATTTTGAAATTAAAGGACGAGGAAGCTAAGCAAAATTATCAGGTCGAAATTTCGAATAGGTTTGCCACTTTAGAAAGTTCCGACGAAGTTGAGAAAGAATTAGATGTTAATAGCGTGTGGGAAAATATCAGAGATAGTATCAAAATTGCAGCTGAGCAGAGCATAGGTTATTATGAAACTAAGAAAAAGAAACCGTGGTTTGATGAAGATTGTTGCATGGTAGTAGAAAGAAGGAAACAGGCAAAATTGAAATTCTTACAGGATCCAGTTGAGGAGAAGAGAGATAATTATTTCAATGAAAGACGGGAAGCAAGTCGTACACTTAGGAATAAAAAGAGAGGTTACTTGAAGGAAAAACTGAATGAGGTAGAAACAAATAGTAAGAATAAAAACATTCGAGATTTATATAAGGGTATAAAGGAATTTAAGAACGGATATCAGCCAAGGGTAAACGTGATCAAGGATGAGAATGGTGACTTGCTTGCAGACTCTCCATCAATCCTAAACAGATGGAAAAACTATTTTGCGCAACTACTAAATGTACATAGGCCAAATAGAAATGATCGGGACGAAATTGAAATACAAACTGCTGAGCCATTTATACCCGAACCCACGCTTTCAGAAGTCGAAATTGCGATAGAAAATCTGAAAAACTACAAGTCTCCAGGTATCGATCAAATTCCAGCAGAATTAATACAAGAGGGTGGGAGTGCATTATATAGCGAAATTTATAAACTTGTACTTGCTATTTGGGAAAAGGAAATTGTACCAGAACAATGGAAGGAGTCCATAATTGTACCTATTTTTAAAAAGGGGGACAAAACCAACTGTGGTAACTTTCGAGGAATATCACTTTTGTTGACGTCGTACAAAATTTTGTCCAATATTCTTTTGAGAAGATTAACTCCGTACGTAGATGAAATTATTGGGGATCATCAGTGCGGTTTTCGGCGTAATAGATCGACTATTGATCAGATTTTTTGTATTCGACAGATAATGGAGAAAAAATGGGAGTATAAGGGTACAGTACATCAGTTATTCATAGATTTCAAAAAGGCTTATGACTCGGTTAAGAGGGAAGTATTATATGATATTCTTATTGAATTTGGTATTCCCAAGAAACTAGTTCGATTAATTAAAATGTGTCTCAGTGAAACATACAGCAGAGTCCGTATAGGTCAGTTTCTATCTGATGCTTTTCCAATTCACTGCGGGCTAAAGCAGGGAGATGCACTATCACCTTTACTTTTTAACTTTGCTCTAGAATATGCCATTAGGAAAGTTCAGGATAACAGGCAGGGTTTGGAATTGAACGGGTTACATCAGCTTCTTGTCTATGCGGATGACGTGAATATGTTAGGAGAAAGTACACAAACGATTAGGGAAAACACGGAAATTTTACTTGAAGCAAGTAGAGCGATCGGTTTGGAAGTAAATCCCGAAAAGACAAAGTATATGATTATGTCTCGTGACCAGAATATTGTACGAAATGGAAATATAAAAATTGGAGATTTATCCTTCGAAGAGGTGGAAAAATTCAAATATCTTGGAGCAAAAGTAACAAATATAAATGACACTCGGGAGGAAATTAAACGCAGAATAAATATGGGAAATGCGTGTTATTATTCGGTTGAGAAGCTCTTATCATCCAGTCTGCTGTCCAAAAATCTGAAAGTTAGAATTTATAAAACAGTTATATTACCGGTTGTTCTGTATGGTTGTGAAACTTGGACTCTCACTCTGAGAGAGGAACATAGGTTCAGGGTGTTTGAGAATAAGGTGCTAAGGAAAATATTTGGGGCTAAGCGGGATGAAGTTACAGGAGAATGGAGAAAGTTACACAACACAGAACTGCACGCATTGTATTCTTCATCTGACATAATTAGGAACATTAAATCCAGACGTTTGAGATGGGCAGGGCATGTAGCACGTATGGGCGAATCCAGAAATGCATATAGAGTGTTAGTTGGGAGACCGGAGGGAAAAAGACCTTTAGGGAGGCCGAGACGTAGATGGGAGGATAATATTAAAATGGATTTGAGGGAGGTGGGGTATGATGATAGAGACTGGATTAATCTTGCACAGGATAGGGACCGCTGGCGGGCTTATGTGAGGGCGGCAATGAACCTTCGGGTTCCTTAAAAGCCATTTGTAAGTAAGTAAGTAAGTAAGTAAGTAGTGCTTTGACTAAGGTATTATTATTATTATTATTATTATTATTATTATTATTATTATTATTATTATTGATTATGATAGTGGATTCTGGACTATGATAGTGATATTGAATATAAAAATATTGCTATTATTAATATTATTATTACTATTTTGATTGATTGATTGATTGATTGATTGATTGATTCTGGCTATGACAGTGGTGTTTACTGAACGTATCTCTTCTCTACAAAATGTTTTCACAGACGATGTGATTATCATAGAGCGATAGCAGAGCAATAATTGTGGAAGAAATATGCCAACTATAAATTTACGTACTCAGAGAAAGCCTGCACCACAGCCGTTTTAATTCAACACAAAGTATCTGCTGAAGCTCTTCGTTGCATCCAGGGACCGCTTCACGTCTAGCTAATCATCCAGCAAGGGAAAATTACTATTTGTGGTTATCTGGCGTTAGTTCGGTTGTGCAACTAAAATTTAGCGTGTACGAGGTTCTTTTTTCCTTATTTATATTCAATATTTAAACACTCTTTCCGGTCTCAAGATTCCCCTTATTTACTTCTTTACTTCAATCGTAATATTTATTTTATTTTCAGCCTAATCTTTAACTAACGACAAGAAAATATATTCTAATTGCAACACATCCCTCTAGTTTGCTCATCTTGTCGTAAAGCTTGTCCTTGAAATAACAAAAGATGACATAAAACAAGGAATATTGATTGCGCGAAAATATTTGTACCATAAAAGTAAGAAGACATGTTAAAATTATATAGGCTAACTAAGAAAATTGAGAAATACTGCGCAATAAGATTTGGCAAACTTAGTGTTTATCTTTCTTTTTTACATTTTCGTACTAATTTCAGAGTGTTGAATAAGAAAATGCTGTTGGTTTTTCTGTAATGTCTCTCCTTTACACATGACTATGTAATTTGTATAACAAAGTTATGAAAGGTTATGTAAGTACATTAATATCACGGTACACATTTACGTTTGTTATCTTTCAAGGAATACGCACAAATTTGCTCTGTTCAGAACATTCTCACCATTATTTTCCCTCTAATATCAATCTTTCCCCAGAGAAATAACATAAAATAAAGTAAACATCACTTAATTATTATATAGTAGGCTATACAGAGTGGAAGGAAGATAATTAGAATCGTTTTGAGAGTTGAATCGGGGAGAGGAGTTAAACAGAAAGTCTAAATGTCCAATTACAGGGTTCAACTTTTCTTTCAACTTTACGCATTCAAGCCATGCATGCAAGACTGAACGAAACGCATTCAATTGTGCATGCCTTTTTACACTAAAAATGAGAGTGCATGCAACAATTGAAAGCTATCCATCGCCGGTGGATATCTTGTGCGTTATTTCGTTCAACAGCAGCATGTAGCGAGCAGCTGATTGCTTTAGGTGGCCGTGAATAAACTGAAAATTGTATTGTTTGGTGTCTGTGGGCCTTTTAAGCTGAGAATGGCGGCAACTACGATTAGCTTTAATGAATATTATCGCAAATAGAAGTGTCTATGGAGTGTTCAACCACAATTTTGAGACCTAAGTACCGGATTGATATTATATAGGCCTATACAGGGCGATTCACGAGGATTTACTGCCACTTACGGAGCTTATTTTCGAAGACATTCTAAGCAAGAAATGTTATATAAACATGTGTCCTAACCTCAATATTTTCAAAGCTACACTAATTTGAAGTTGTCAGTAGTTTTAAGGATAAAATAATATTACAAAATAGAGAAAGAACTATTCAGAAGTATCATTTCTTTAATTGGCTAGTGTTTTGAAGTTAAAAATGTGTTGTTAATTGCTTTGTACAGATTTTGTTTTTCAATTTTTATTTAAAATTTACATCACTCTTACCCACTTATCTCAAAAATTGTTACAAATCATACGACTTTAAGAACTTGATTCTTTATAGTTTAATTATGCATCCTAATGTACAGTCTTAAAGCATTTATATGAGTGGCGTGATTTGTAAAAGTTGTGACTATTTCGTTTATATGACGTCATTCCATTTTCGATCAATGAAGTGTAATGAAATTTTGAATGCCAACCAATCACAGTCATACATCGCGATAATTTCTGCATTTCGATTTATCACTATCAATTTATCGCATGGTCGTTCTTTTGTTTAGTCAGTGCAGCCAACTGCTTCCACGTAAATCGATTAACATGAATCCATTGTACTAAATAAAGTGCGAAATCCTACTTCCACATCTATATCTTCATCTTTTAATTCCATGTCCATTATAACAATTGTTCATTTAATTAATGTATTAATCAGGTTATTTGTATTTATACTATAAAATGGTTAAATTAAATTATGATAATGAAAACGTATTTCTGTTACAATAACAAGAGAAAAGCGCAGTACGTGTAATTAACATTTTTAAACCTGTATTTCGCTTTTCTCAGTTAACATTACTGAATAACATTCAATTTCTTTATTGCAGTATTCGTTATTCATCTATTTCAACTTCACAACGTCTGAATAGGTTAAGTATTCATAAATATACAATTATTAATATTTTGTGAGCGAATTTTAGGGATATATTATTTAAATTTTTATTTATTCACGAAATAGTCCTAATAAATGTCACTCGAGGTCTGAGATTAATATAGATAAATGTGTAAGAAAAATGTAATTTTGTAGTTAAAAATTTAAAAAATTAAATTATGTACGAAGCAACAATGGAATTCAGATCATATATATGCTACATACGTGGTGTAAATGACGTTCAACACGGCGGATCATGTAGACACAAAATCTGTTGTATGCTTAAGCGCATGAAAAATTGAACCGTGTAAATGCAATTTAATATCATTATGGTCGTTAGAGTACGATTTTTTTTTTTTTTTTTTTTAGATATTCATACAAATAAAAGCGAACAGATGGCAACATTGCATTACGTATACACGTAACAATAACAGCTGAGATGCGAAATTGCGCACGTAACTACACGAAAAGGAAGAAACCAAACGCGCTACAGAGGTGACTCTACATGCACTGTTGCTACGTCTTCCTGTCACACACTTTATTACTGCCGAACCATCAGTATTACGCAACAAACCAATAAAGGACACTTTTTTTGGTTTTTACTCTATAAATTCTCCCAACATCACCTCTCAAACGTCTCCTATTTTCATTTATTGGAAAAGATCAATAGGCACAATATTCGGAATGTCTTATTGGCAAATTAACTTTTGTCCCTCATCCGCGAGTTGTCGCATTAACCAGTTTTCCAGCATGCCCAGGTACACCTGTCCCTTGACACTGTCCAACAAGACACGTTCACTATGAGGTTATCACGTTTGATCTGGTTTATAGCGTGGCGAATCTAGGATCCCCAGACCCGGATTTTGTGTCTACTGTCCATTACCGATAAATGAAATGTTGCTTCACCACCAAAATGATTGTGCAGTGGCTGCAGACATTTTCTCAACGCGACCACGCTGGTCACCGGACCTCACAGTGTGTAATTTCTTCCCGTAGGGTTTTGTCATTGTGACGTTGTTTACGTCCCTCCAATTCCAGCGACACTACCAGAATTGCGAAAACGCATCAGCACCACTATCGAAAAAAAAAAATAAATGTTTCAGAGAGTTTGGCGAGAATGGGAGTAAGGTCTGGACACGTGGAGTGTACATAGAATGAATTTAAAGTCGGTATGAATCTACAAATAGTCTCCTTTGAAATGCTGGTAATATCACGTATTTTGTTTAGTATTGGTGAAACTATGGTCTTACAAAATCTTCCAAGAATATTTATGAGCACGGTATGCTATACCCTATGAAGATATACAGAGAGAGGCAGCGAAAAGTTACCGCACTATTCAGGGGACGTCAGGGAACAGATTGCCCGCAATCCATTGCTCGACTTTCCGGTATGCTGTAGCGCACGGGCGTGCGGGCGTTCAGTTTCTTTACGGTTAGCCTAAAATTTCCGAGTGGTGGGGATGGAGTTCGCGGACAGCGGAAAGCGTGCGAAGTGTTTAGTTCGCGAATGAAGTAACAAATAACACAAATAATGTTCCATAACAAGTGTAGTAATGCAACACTACGTAATAACGTGCTCTCAACAAACACGTCCCTTGCATAGTGCGGTAACTTTTCGCTGCCTCTCTCGGTATTTCCCTATTAACATCGTCTTTCGGTATATTAACCCTTAAATTCGCAAAGTATCATATAGGATACAACAGGTTAATAGACTATGGGCCGAATTCATAGTCAACACTTATCGTAAGGAAACACTTAAGCAGTTGCTTATAATAATTTCCAATTCATAAATCCCACTGAAGTGAACACTTATTCAAATAAGGTAGCTTGTCAGTTTACTCAAGTGTTTCCTCATATGCATTGTAATCAGCTGATTCGGTATACAATAGATGATGATCATGATTTTATTGAACTTATTGAGTTCTATAATGAAAATGAATGAAGAGACAAAGTGGAAGGCAGAAAATAGGAAAGACTGGAAAATGCTGGGTTTGCAATGAAAGATTAGCCCTTGGGCAAAAAACACTATGAATGAAATTAATGAAAATGTGTTTCGGCAAAACAAAAGATATACCGTATCAGAGATATGGAAAACCCTTTAGAGATGTACAATGACCAACAATTATTTAAGAATAGATACGTTTCAACAAGAACAATGTTGTGGATGTTCCGGTGTCTCTCATTGAAATTCACACAACCATGAGACTTATCGATTTCATCACTGATGAAAAAACTGGTTGCTTTGAAATTTTATGCTACAGCATCATTTCAGGTAGGTTTGTGTAATAATACAGCAATAACTGATGATAATGTAATAATAACCTATTTTTGGCAACACATAAAGCTATTCTGGTTGTTATTATTTTGGAGTTGGTATGTGCAGATGTATATTTGTTATTTATATTTCATAACTAGTTCTCTTAGCTCACTTTTTTCTTCTTCTGTAAAATGCTTTCTCGACATTTTGTATAATTTTTATATCTATAATAATACTCGTATTTACTTCGGTATTTGTGTACGATAATAATCCCGATTTAACAATTAGAAGACGCTGGAAAACAATTGATGTACGAAAGCGTTCACGTCTAGCCTTGTTGCCATATTTCTTTCGATGTCGAGGGAATGCTCAGTGCATGTGAAAGAGTAGCGTCTCTGCAATACGATCTAAAATAAGTGCTAAGGAAACGCTCATTACTTAAGTGTTTCCTCATTTTATAAGTGACGACTATGAATTCGACCCTATATCCTATAATTTTAATAGAACAATAGAAAAAAATCGGTAGAAAAATAAAAATTTCACAATAGGCCTACTGTAATATTGTACAGCATATAAAATATGGACATTGCGATAATTGTTTTCTTTACAGTCCGACACGGTTTAATAAACTAGTGTGAGAAATGAAATTTTGCCAATATAAGGGTCAGTAAGTTGTCGAAAAATGATCATGTTTTACAGTCACTTAGTCACTATTCCACTGCGTGATTTATTTCAGTTATCACATCTCTTAAGTTACATAATACGTTGATTATAGCTTTGATTTCTTACCTGTTGTTTGTCTGACCGCCAAGGTTGAAGATTTGTTTGGAAGGAGACTTCGATGTTCGGAACTACGGACCTTAAACCAACTTACTCTAAGTTCTACACGATTTTTTACAGTTTATTCTGTTAGATGTGTAATGTAGTTGCGAAACAGATTTTTATTAATCGAATGCAATCTGCGGAGAATATCGTCAGTATGTGGAAAGTGTCATTATCCACTCAAGAGCTGCTTTATGTCCAGCCCTGCTGGAGGCACGGGATCACTTGATGGTCGGCCTATTGCAGCCTTATAATTTGTCAGTCCATTGACGTCATCTTAGTACGATCCCCGACTTTTCCGCTTTATGTGACACGGAGAGACGAGAGCTTCGCTGCTTCAGAATAATTGATCGTTGCTTCCTGCCAGACTTCCCAGGCTCGAAGCTCGGGGACGCAATCTAGCGGTTTCAACATCCCCTGCGCCTGTTTAAAACAATTAATGAAATACGTAAGACCCAGGGGTGCGGTCCGGAGCTCGCCTCCTTGGCTGTATAGTATTTAATTCTGTTTCCGGGAGGAAAAAGGTCTTAAGTAAAAATTTTATACTTTTCAGGAGAGCAGTAGAAAGATTGAAATTGGTGTCAATTATAGAGTTTTTTTAATTAAGAGTTTTTCCTGGATATTATTTGTTTATATTTCTTCTAAAATAGGTAATGTTGCTCATTTAACAACTTTCTTGAGTATTTCCAAAAATAGCCGCACTTAAGTCTTTTTAAGACTAGAAGCCAAACTGAGTAGTAGGGACTATTAAACATAAGACTTTTTCATGTCAAAATAAATGAGAAATGTAAATTATTAGAAATGTAAAATGGGTCTTAAACAATTATAGGACTGTTTACCCTGGTTCTTAAAGTTTTAAAAGGAAAGGGCATCAGTATGTGATAAAATGGCTAAAATACAAGTTAGACCTTTTTAATAGGGAAGCATGGAAAGTAAACATGTGATGGTTTGTAAGAAATAAAGTATTAAATATTCTTAAGCCCTTTATTCTGTGTATGCTCGATTCAAAAAGTACTTAGGGCATTTGGTAACACTCTATAAATCCAGTCAGGAGTCTTATTTGACTTTAACCGTTCTACCAGATTGTAGAGGATTGTTTCCGCTTTCAGAATATATAAAAATCTCATTTCCACAAAAAATTGACTTGACCTTTTTCCTCTCTGCCACAGAATTTTTAGGTTGATTTATTTATGTAAAAAATTAAATTATGTAGAATTGTCTGTAAATTTCTGTTAAGAGCATTGAATCGTCATTCTTTTATTTAGCATTATACTCATGATCTTACAGTTTATAATGTTAAACAACGTATGTAGATGACTTTCTTTGGAAAATATTAAAATAAATATGCAATTTTGAAATATAGACATACTGTTTTCATTGCATTATTGAATTTAAACGAAAGGAGATAGCATATGATTTTCTCTAGAAAATGTAATATTTATGTCTTAAATAATCTAGTTGTTGATACATTCTCGTTAAATAACCAACTGAAAAGTGGCAGTCTCATCTCCGAGTCGCCCTGCGTGGCACAGGCGGTATAGCGCCTTCCTGCGGGACAAAATTCCGGCACACCGGCGACGCTGATATAACCTCGGCAGTTGCGAGCGTCGTTAAATAAAAAAAAACATCTCCGTTCGAAAGAAAATAACAACTCTCTTTCACCTTCGGATGCTCAAAATTCAGTAGTTTATGGTTAGAACTTAACACCATTTTGAATCCATTTTCCTGTGAAGCCACACACCACTCTTGTCGCTGAGATCGTCATCAAACCCCTCCTTGGAACACAAAACTAAAAATTAAAGGAAATATTCTGTCTCCTTGCCGATCACGAGAATGCACCAGGAAGCTGCCAGATAGAATGATTACTTCCTGTTTTAATTTTGCATTTGGAACCCTCTTTACACATTTTAATTAACCTTATTAGTTTGTGTGGCATTCCATACTCTCTTAACACTAACCCCAAAATATAGCGTCTTCTTATACTGTTACAGGCCTTCTCGAAATCAGTTAAGAATAGGTGTAAATCTTTTCCAAATTCCCAAAATTTTTACATTATTTGTAGAACAACAAAGATAATATCGCAAGTTCTCCACTCCTGTATAAACCTACCTTGATTATGTCCAATACTCTCAAATGCATGAACCCTGTGTAGAATTATGTTGCAGAGCAGTGGTTCCCAAAATGTGGGTCGCGACCCCTGGGGAGTCGTGTGAAGAGCAGAAGGGGGTTCGCGACATGAAACAAAAAACGCCTTATTAATAGCACATTTATTTTGTACTTAGAAACATAAACAATCTTGAACATAAAAATATAAAGAACGTTTCAGGGTACATTTTTCAATGAGTCTTTTCTTAATACTGAATTTCAGCTAGTTGAATGCAATTGTCTAAAAACAAATTCAGTATCCATCTGCGACTGCTGTTTTTGTTTTGTTTAGAGTTTCTTTCGGAAAATATATAAAAAAGTATTATTTCAAACTGTGCACACCTAACTGTATGCACGGAAAAACAAACTCAGTTTTGGTCTGTGTAGGAACTTCAGGGCTTATACCGCGTTGTCTTGGTGTTGGTGGTATAAACCCCGAAGTTTCTACACAGACCATGTATACCAGCCGCGGAAGCCTACGCGAAAACTCAATATTTGTTGTAGCCTATCAAAAAATTTTCCACAGTTCTTTAATACACTGGGATGAATATTTTTTTGTCAAATGATGTCAACCAAAAACTAAGCTTCCTTATAAATCACTCGATTGCATCTCTGGCTATTATTATTATGTCAACTTCTTGGCCTTGCAAACCACTGTTCGAAGTGTTTAAGTGTTCGGCAAGAAGCCAAAGAGAATTGGAAAATGTGTGTGTGTGTGTGTCCAATGCCCACCCACTTCACTTGCGTGATTCGGGTTCCGCATGCTGCGGATAGATGGCAGAACTGTAACCCATTTTCTAGTTGTACACCACTTCGACGGGTCACACTGTACATGATGTATATCTGTGGAGAGTTATGTCGTGTACTAGGGTGAGTGTATGTGTAAGTGTAGTGTCTGGAATGAGTGATGATGATGAAGATGAGGAAGGGAGAAAGGGAAACCCGGTGCAGGCACGTAGCCTACTCCTGTCGAATAGCACCAAGGGGGCCGCCAGGCTTAACGTCCCCATATGACGGACGAATCACTATCAACAGTGACATATGCCTTCTTTTCATATGCACTGCGGAGAGATTTGAGATTTAGCCCAGGCATATTGGTGCACAATCTAGTGATGGTTAGAAGTTGTGCACCGCCATCTCTCTTAGTCCCGAGGTAGAAATTTTTATATTAAAATTTCTATATTTATATTAAAATTTCTGAATCGAACCCAGGCCGGCTAGTCTGGAGGCAGACACGCTACCACAGAGCTAACTCGGCGGACAGAATTGGAAAATAGTTTTGCATATTCTCGTTTTGCATTTATCGATACATTATAAGTTGGATCCACTGGTTTTGAGTAAAATTGTCGTTTTCGATTTTACAGGGATTCGTGTTTTTTGAATGGAATTAAATATCGGTACGGCAGTGGAGGGGGGGGAGGTCGCAAACAAATGTCTTGCCCAAAAGTAGGTCGCACCTTGAAAACGTTTGGGAACCACTGTTGTAGAGGATTTTATATGCAAAAGGAGAGCAATGTCTTTGTAATTTTTAAATTTGCACACGTCTTACATTTTGTGAACTTCGCCGAAAATAATTACTTCAATATTTTCCTACGCTTTTCACACTTCCTTCATATTTTACACAATACCAACTTTCGCTCTTTTCAACGTAACACTAGATGCACGCGAGGTCGGCATATACATGCCTGGATCGGGCAGGAATACATAACCGAGTCATACAGCGCAAGTTGGTTCTGAATTCATGCAGCGAATTTCACATCCTGAGTCACAGAAAGAATCGTCGCAGGAGTGCTATAAATTGGATTTTAAACGCAGGAGAAACATTCCCTCTTCTGATATCTGCACGTGCACACCTCAAGGGGGACTCGATCCCCGCTGAGCTGTATATTGTCCTTGTCAGCTGCTACAGTCGCGAGTCATTCATCACAACTCAGATCTCCAATGTTAGAAATTAAATGGCTCTCGGCGATCTATAACGCTGCTGTATCATTTTCCTGGGTGATTCAACCTCTTGTTATTACCCTTCTAGAACTAGTCGCCATAAAATTAATTGCAGTGTTCCTTAAGAAGAAATCAACACAAAACAGGTTCACTGCCTTTGGTCTGATGTTAAGATGGAGCACTTTCGTGAATTAGCGATCAGTTTCTGTGTATTGCTATATAAATATAACAGCGTTCTCTCTGTCTACTTCCGTGTACTTGACCGTATATTCCTTTTTCTGTTAAATAATACATATTTTTTGTATTTTAATTAGAACTAAAATAATATGCATTTATTGCCTTTGTTCAGTCCTATATAGGGTGGAAGGTGATCGATGCACTAAAATTTAAGAGGTGATTCTACATGCTAAATGTAAAATATATATATATATATATTTTACACTTTTCCTTCGATGAAGCACCGTTAAGCAGGAAGAAAATAGCCCAGTCTTTGCCCAATGTTTGCAGCGCTCTATTGCTGTAATGTCCGAAGAGAAATGACTGATTGCTATACAAGCAGATGGGTAAAAATAATCTGAGCAGTTTAATGTCTTGAATCTTTTTTTCCATATCAAACCATTTAGCCATGAATTTAAATTGAATAATTGCGAAAATCGTTAAAATAAATCTTGCAACGCAGCGCACTGTCGCGCCTCATCGACTGAGTACAGGAGAGGGGGAAGGGAACGTAAGGAGTGCAAGCCGTGATTGGTAGAGTTATTGCAGTAGCCGTGATATTGCCAAATGCTTTATAGAAACAAATACTGTAGATTTTCTCTGAAGCGGTGAATGTTAAAGAAAAAATTTATTTAGATATTTCAAATCTCTCCTGATGATCTATTACCACTTTCATTTTGTTTGCAGAGTTTACCATCCACCCTGTATAGGAATACTGGTAATAACTTCTCAGGGCCGTATTCATAGACATTTTTAGCGCGGGCTTCCGGTGGATGATCAGCGTTTTTCGCATTCATAAACCAGTGTTAGCGATAGGATATGATTTGAATTCTGTACTAGTAACCAGTCGATAGCCGGGGCTAGCTTAGTACGCTCGTAGCGCGTGTTGCGAAATGTCTATGAATAGCACCCTTAAATTTTAAGTTTACAAAAAAAAAGTTTTATACAAAAGCTGTTAGAGATAAACCATACAATATGATACCAGTGTTGAGAAAAAGATAGTTATTCAGGCATATAGGATGTGACAGTAAACCTCATTTCTTAAATGGCATTCTATATTAAAATTGACATAATCCGAATCTCCAGTAAATTTTACATATGAATATGTAGAAATTTCACCATTCGCCCGTTTCATGTCTTTTAACTATTAATTATTAAATTTGTTTCGTGTAGGCTACTTGAAACTTGAGACAAATAAGTATGTAAAATCATGTTGAGTAAGCCATAAAATTAAACAAAATACTATCACTAGCCATACTTGACAACAGATGCTCAAAATAAGACACAGCCAAACAATGCCCCAGTCTGTTTATCATAGGCCACATTCAATATAACGTAGAACTTCGCTCTTGCAATGGGTAACTTAGAATGCGTTATAAAAATAAAATGGGGAGTGTACAAACATGACGAAGTCGTAAAGTCTAGAACCAGATATTACTGTCAGTCAAAAAAAAACGAATTATTTTAAAATTACAGTAGAACCCCGATTATCCGTCCCCCTATTAACCGATTGGCGGATTATCCGACTTTCAATTTCTCGCTAATTTTTTTTTTTTTTTTTTGCTTCAGAAATAAATAACTTACACGAAGTACTCTTTTGTAGGCCTACATCTTATCAGTAGGTTCTACATATATTTTTTTATAGAGAGAGTTATTGCAAGGTTTTATCGTTACACAGCATTGTCTACTGTTCGAATTGCCGTTCTATAATATAACTTGTATATAAAATGTCTTCCACGGGTGTTAACAGAAAAGTCTTGTGCCAAGTATCGAAAAAAATTTAAATAATTGAATAGCTTGAGAAACGGAAACTGTGGCTCATCTCGCATCAGAATACGAGATAGGAGTTACAACTGTGCGATTTAATAAAAAAAAATAATGATGAAGTGTAAAAAGGTACATAAATCTACAATATGAGACCTCCTTTATTCCTATCTTCCCTGAGACAGTCATTACAAAGGCTTCCTTGCCTCTTAAAAACCCGTCGTTGGCAACCAGACTTAAATTAGTGAACTTCTGATTCACTACCTAGCGAGTTAAATACAAGACCACCGAGAAAATTACAAAATCTTCCATGGTACGGATTATCCGATTTTTTCGATTAACCGTTCAGTCCATCCCCTTCATTAACACGGATAATAGAGGTTCTACTATATAGACAAATAATATGAAGCAAGAAGTGTTGTGACTATTTAGATTAAATCAGTGAAGTTCTCAGAAAATAATTATATTCGTCAGCACTTTTTTATGAATGTTACGATAAATCAAATGAGACAATAGCGTTGTTTTGGAGTCAGTATTATCACAACATGCTTGAATGCACGCCTTAGTTCGATGTACCTATTTGCGTTAAACTTATGTTAGTGTGGTGGGGGTGATTTGTGAAATGGCTTCTGTGATCCATTCTTTGAGCCGATCAGTGCTGTTAATTTTTCCAGCATACACGATAGACTTCAAGTGTCCAAATACAGGGGTGTTAGGTCTGGCGACCGTGGTGGTCATTGAACAGGACCTCGACGACCTATCCATCTTCCTGTAGACTATTCGTCTAACCACGACGAACTTGGTGACCGTAAAGGAGTGAAGTACCGTTTTGTTGGAACATGTCGGGAAAATTTTCTTGTTCACTTAGGATTCTCACCAAGGATTTCTTTGTACCTTTCAGCAGAGAGAGTATCTTGTTAAAAAAAAAAGGCCCGAAGACTCCTGTTCCCCATACCCATACCAAACCATCAAATTTCCTGCCACCTCTATTTTGAATGCACCATTTCAATTGAGATTGTTATCAATACAATACTATCAATTTTGCTTATTTATTTCGCCATTAATGTAAAAATTAGCTTCATCGTTGAACAGAATGGAAGACAGGAACAGTGGATCCTTTCTACATGACCTGATTTTTGTCTCACCCTGTATTTATTTACAGCATGAGATATGGCAACCCAAAAAATTGAACATTAGGCCTATTACTTCGTCAATTGGTTCATTATCGAGAACAGTTTATTTTTATATAGCGGGCAATTACCTGAAATCTTCTATATTGAAATTATAAAATTATAGTCTTTTGGTGAAGGACCTGCCCAGGGGCAGAAACCTTTGAATGAAAGGTGCTATTAAGCTTATTACAGTCACGTCTTTGCAGTGCGTTAACATTTTTGGGTGTAATGACTTCATCAACTAAAACCAAGATCGTCTCATAAGTAGTGTCGGTTTTTTAAGTTGGTGTTTTGAAAGATTTTAATGATTTTTTTTTACTTGGATAATGTAATTTACAAGATTTTATGGTTATTATTGGCTATTGTAAGGATGTGACAGTCGTCAGTTGTCAATACAAAGAAAATATATATATACTTATACTTTTTTGTCGGCCTCGGTAGCGTAGTCGGTGTAGCGCTGGCCTTCTATGCTCGAGGTTGTGGGTTCGAGCCCGACCCAGATCAATAGCATTTAAGTGTGTTTAAGTTTATTTATTTAATTTATTTAACTAGCTAGCTAGTTAGTGAGTACAAATTAAAATTATAAAACAAAAATGTTTCTAGCCACTACCGTAAGAGCCAGTCTCGTGTACGCTGTGGTCTTAGTCAATAATATAACATAAAATTTATAAGGACAGTTTACTAAATACAGTAAGTAACTTAATTCAAACCAATAAATAACGCACAAGAGCAAAAAAAAAAAAAAGAGAAAAAGAGAGAAAAAACGCATTTAATATAAATTGACAATCAGAAGGAGCCAGTGATAGGCTATTCAATAAAAACATGAATATAGTCGACAGAAATAAAAAGTAATGCGACAGGCTCATGTCAATAGAATTACTGGCATGTAAAAGAACTGCTGCGGGACAAAAATTCCGGCACACCAGCGACGCTGATATAACCTCTGCACTTGCGAACGTCGTCAAATGAACCATAATTATAAATTATAAACTTTTAAATTCTTTTGGAGGACTTTAAATTTCTTTGCAGGACTCGGAGATTTTTCATTTTTCTATGGATTTGTCTGTCCTATCACCAGTTACTGTTTAATGATGTTGTATGTATATATTTATTTACACTGCAAATGGGCAAACACCCGGAGGCAGTAGTAACTTAATTATACAGAACAGTTACAATTAATACTACAATACACAATAGTTGCAATACATAATAATTACAAATAATAATAATAATAATAATAATAATAATAATAATAATAATAATAATAATAATAGAATCTAATTTTCCATTACAACCTACATATACAGGGTGTTTCCGTGCTGGTGTTACAAACTTCCAGGGATGATGAGGAAGGGCACATGTATCAATTTGAGATAAGGAACCCTGGTCCGGAAATGATTGAGTCGAAAGTTACAAGCAAAAATAGTTGTGTGCAAATGGAATTGTGATTTCGCACCACGTGCCCTCCTTCTCTTAACCTTTGGAAAGATAGTATGGGTAGAATGTCTCCTACGTGGAAGCTTGTCTACTGTTCCCATTGGCTCATCCGTATTCGAAAATCAGGTCTGCATATTCCACTCTCGTGTACTCCTCCATTTCACTAGGACTGATCAACTGGACACTACAACTTGTACACATACACTGCTGTCTACAGACGTGCATATCAGGACCAACCATGTCCGTTACACATTACGCCATCTACATTGCTTTAGTGTAGTTTCCTGTCCCCACCCCTCAGACAGCGAACTGGATGGAATACTGTAAGTAGACAACGTAAACAACGTCAGGTGAATACAGTATGTGTAAGATGTACAGATAAATGCACATAAATAAGGTGTACAGAGGAATAAAATTATTCCATTTCCACACAACTATTTTTGCTTGTAACTTTCGAATCAATCATTTTCGGACCAGGGTTCCTTATCTCAAATTGATACATGTGCCCTTCCCCATCATCCCTCAAAGTTTGTAACACTAGCCTGGAAACACCCTGTATATATAATAAGGAGCAATCAATAAGTTTCCTAACTGTTTTGAGTGTAGTCAACACAAAGGACATAGAAAACAGAGAAGTTATCTAGAACGAGGGAAACACCTGGAATCTGTACTAAATGCATCACTCGAAAGGCAGAGGAGAATACTAGCCATGGAGAGATTCCAGGAAAAATAGCAACAGGTTCTTGACATGTTTGCACAATATCACGTGTAGAAGCTCAGTTCTTAAAGACAATCTGACGCTGTTTGATAGACTGACTCAACAGGCATGGAAGCAATGATCTTCAGGGACACGCGCATCTATGTTTAACGGTACAATAAATACAAGTTCAGTTCGGAAATACAGTAGGCCTATATTGATTGCACCTTGTGTATGTATGTGTATACGTTGATAGTCTTTTTTAACATAAATGAGTTCTGCTTATGTTAGTGTGTGCCTGAAGTCTTTATTTTCTCACTTTTCATTCATTATTAATAATAAAAATAAAACAGCGGTTCCGGTCATAGTTCAGCGCTCTGCCGGATGACAACGCAACTTCAGAGTTGAGGTGTCACGAATCCGAGGGAATTCTATCTTGTCTGCCATGACATTCTTTGCGGTTAAGCGGTAGAGATCGTAGATCGACCAATAACTCAAACACTGGACATCGGACATTTGTTCACAAGTGTGTATTGCATCAGCGGAGAGTAGATCACAGCTTAATGTGGTTTTGTGATACATCAACCAGCACTGAAGAATCTGCGGTTTCTCTATCTTCATTCTCACTCATCTCACCGCACAGCATCTTAGCAGTGCCTTACTTTACGTCTGGATTTTATTTTTCATTTTACCAGACGATAATGGCTTGGAATTTATTGTTCGTATAGGTACACTACGCAATAATAACTGTAAATAAATGTAGATAATAACTTTAGATAATTTGGAAAATAGTAAGCAATATCTATATTACTGAGTTTATTTTAAAAGTACCTAACACATTAATTTTACTACTTTTGCTATTGCTATTGTTTCAATGTACATTTCATTTCTGGTAGTGTGGAAGAGAAGGCCTCATGGCCTTAACTCTACCAGAATAAATAAATAAATAAATAAATAACTGAGTTTATTTTAAAAGTAACACATTAATTTTACTACTTTTGCTATTGCTATTGTTTCAATGTACATTTCATTTCTGGTAGTGTGGAAGAGAAGGCCTCATGGCCTTAACTCTTCCAGAATAAATAAATAAATAAATAAATAAATAAATAACTGAGTTTATGTTAAAAGTAGCACATTAATTTTACTACTTTTGCTATTGCTGTTGTTTCAATGTACATTTCATTTCTGGTAGTGTGGAAGAGAAGGCCTCATGGCCTTAACTCTACCAGAATAAATAAATAAATAAATAACTGAGTTTATTTTAAAAGTAACACATTAATTTTACTACTTTTGCTATTGCTGTTGTTTCAATGTACATTTCATTTCTTACATAGGTAAAAGCAATGAACTTATGATCTGTTGTAGCATGTTTTTGAAACAGTGCAACTTCAAGATTGTCTACAGACTTTCCAGGCTGGAAGAGAAGGCCTCATGGGCTTAACTCTACCAGAATAAATAAATAACTGCAATTAAAATTCAATGAGGGAATTTTGAACAAAAAGATCAGATAGGTCTCACCTTATTTTTTAGAAAGGAATATTTTTATGTAAATAAAATATTTTTGCAACCATTGTTGTGTGAATTATGAAGCCATTGAAATAATTTTAAATGGCACCTAAAGATTTTATTCATAGACGTCCTTTATATTTTACTTATCTTATATTTTCTTAAGTAAAAGATAAGGTAGACGTTGACATTAATGCTGAATTTCTACTTTAGCTTTACTTTGGTGAGCATTGTAAGTAGATCCTAAAGCCTTTCTTTCAATGTTTCAATGCAAACATCCTCAAGAAGTGAACAGTATTATTGTTCCTATACTATAAACTGGGGTTAGAACGTAATGCCTCCCCCCTCCAGGAATCCTACTTCTGTCTTTTAATGCAGTTACGCAGGTATACAATAACTGCAATATACTCAATGAGATCCATCTTTGCAGTGGGTTGGGAGGGACGTTAAGACATCCTCAACATTTTTCTTTTAGAGCGATTTGCTTTGAAAATTAGAGTTGAAGTTCGTCTGTGTTAATAAAAAATAAAATCGTCAGCCTGGAAAGTCTGTAGACAATCTTGAAGTTGCACTGTTTCAAAAACATGCTACAACAGATCATAAGTTCATTGCTTTTACCTATGTAAGCTTTACTGTACAATTTCGAACTTTAAGAGAAATGTTGGTTACTATAGACCAGGGATGCAAAAATGTGCTACAATTGTAGCATACGTCACAAGTCGGAACACGTGACTCATCCCTTTCTTCCTCCCCATTTGTCATTGGACTTGGTAGGAGGAGAAGAAATATTATGTATTCAGTGTGCTTGTGAAACGTCACAGATACGTAATTCAAGGTCGCGGGATTGTGGACGAGGAATTCTTTCCCCATGCTTCCACCCCTCTCTTCCCCAATTCTGTGACTCTGCTATAGGCCTATCTGCAACGGTAGTACTGTGGGTGTAGTAATAAGAAGTCATGGCCATAACAGTTTAAATTAGTCCAGTGCATTTGAAGTAAAAAATTAATTATTACGAATGAAATGAAATTAATCGAAAATAAGTACTGACTCTTACGTGTTCAGTTCGTAGTTAGTTCTACAGTAGTAGTAATGGTAATACGAGTATTAGATGTAGTAGCAGTTAATTGCATACCTAGGCTACTGTATTTTTGCATTTGATAATTGAGGCTTATATGGTATATTTTCTACATCTTGAATTTTCGATAACTCGAAGCATTATACATTTCCGAAAGCACTTCGAGATATCGAAGTTCGACTTATCTCCTTTATCCCTATCTCAAAATGTTATAGACGTGTAGAGCAGCCTCTATTTTCTCTTTAATTTTTGCACGCTTAACGAATCATCATGCAGATACAGGCTGCTGTGTAAATCGAATAGATTTCTTTTTACATTTTATTTTTGCGCGTGAATCTATTAATAAGGATGGGCCTATAAGTATATTTTGTGCAGGAATGAACAGGTGACCTCGCACGTGTGAAGAATATGTTATGTCCCTACACTTTTGAAACAGCTGTTAGATCATTTCTGTCTTGTAATATTGGTAGTATTAATCTGCCTTCAGTTCTAAAGAAATAAATAGTTGTTGATCAGAATTAGACACATGTGCGATAGTACTTCGATGGTGGAGCAATTATAGATAGCCTATAGTATTAGAGTAACACTTAAGAGTATAATTTATATTATAAGAACTCTTCAACACTACGAAAATATTCTAATTCCTCGTAACATTAATTATTTTCCACTCTAATAGATGTATCCAGTTAATATAAAATAAATCTTCGTCGTCCCTTCTTGTGAGCTGTATGTACGACCCTGGGGAGTCGTAGGCTTGCGTCAAGTCGTCGTTTGTAAATGTTTTTTTCCTTGTCCCCTGATTAACTTCTGAATGGCTTCTGTAATTTCGCCTATATTTAGTAGCGTTCTGATGTCATTACTTTCAATCTGACCCACAAGGTTAAGAGTAAAAGACCTTCACAAAATTAATTTTCTGCTTGTAACTTTTCGTTATTGGTGTTTAAATCGACACTTCAGTCTTGAAAAGTTTCTAAGCAGATTACGTCACAACGAAGGATATCCTGACTTAATATAGCCTACTCTACTTCATTGTTTTTATTTCCTTTTTATAGATATAATTATAGTGATGCTGCAAGAAATTGGGTTAGAAATTTCACAGAAATTTTCATTTAAGCATCCTTGATAACTAAAAATGGTTTTGGATGTTCCTTCTGCCTGTCTGTCTGTCTGTCTTTCCTGTCGTCTCTATGTCTGTCCTATCTGTCTGCCTATGTAGAGTGATTTCTCTTAACTGTTGGTCAGATTTTCTTCATATTCAGTATTTATTAGTGAATGTATCAGGGAATAATATTCATGAAATATAGACTAATCGTTTTAGTGAGAAAATTAATGGGTCTTATTTCAAATGAAAAGCACAAAGTGGCGTTAAAGACAAAACCTATTATGATAATTATACTTTTTTCTTGTGTATAACATGAAGAGATACCTTGTGTGTATTTTTTCACCATCTCAGACAGAAAATTCGGTAAGCCAATGCTGTACAAGAACGCTTCAGATTACTTTTATTTTGTGAATATAAACAATCCTGCGCAGTGGCACAAAATAAGCTGAAATAAGCGACATAATCATGCTAACGACAATCATCATCATCATCATCCTTCATGCATTAGGAAATTGATTCCTGTAGCAGCTACTGAAATTGGTCCATCCATCTTTTCGCTGGTCTTCCAATATCTCTTCTTCCCCGAGGTTTATATTTCCAAAACTTATATGGTATCCTGTCCTCCTGCATCCTTGAAATGTGAGACATCCAACGACAATGCTAACGACAATATTTCAGACATTTAATTCCATATTGGTTTGGAGGTGTAGACGATGTCAGTTATACTTAATTCATTGTATTCCGTAGATCTTACATTAAATTGAAGCTTTAAGGGGAGGCAGAGGTGAAATTTACGAACAAAACTGAAGAAAAAATTAAAATTTTGTTTTTTCCATTTTTATTATCTTTATTTTGATATTCCGTTGTTAGTTTTTGATTTTGTGCCCTTAAAAGTATGAAATTAAAATCAAGATAATTGTCTTACTATATTATTCCCATAATAAACTAATACTTATCATTATTTATATACCTTCTCTGAACATATAAATAAAAAGAAATATTGAAAATTTCTTACAATATGGTGCATGGAGCATTTTATATCAAACGATATAAAGTTTTATAAAAGTATTAATATTTACAGAACTATTATACTTAGAAAGTTGGAACTTGGTATGTCCATTACTAATAACATACTTAGTATCCATGATCAATTTCAAACAAATCGGATAGGAAATTTAAAGGAATATTTTTATGTAAATAAAATATTTTTGCAACTATTGTTTTGTGAATTATGAAGTCATTGAAATAATTTTAAATGGCACCTAAAGATTTTATTCATAGACGTCCTTTATATTTTACTTATCTTATATTTTCTTAAGTAAAAGATAAGGTAGACGTTGACATTAATGCTGAATTTCTACTTTAGCTTTACTTTAGTGAGCATTGTAAGTAGATCCTAAAGCCTTTCTTTCAATGTTTCAATGCAAACATCCTCAAGAAGTGAACAGTATTATTGTTCCTATACTATAAACTGGGGTTAGAACGTAATGCCTCCCCCCTCCAGGAATCCTACTTCTGTCTTTTAATGCAGTTACGCAGGTATACAATAACTGTAATATACTCAATGAGATCCATCTTTGCAGTGGGTTGGGAGGGACGTTAAGACATCCTCAACATTTTTCTTTTAGAGCGATTTGCTTTGAAAATTAGAGTTGAAGTTCGTCTGTGTTAATAAAAAATAAAATCGTCAGCCTGGACAGTCTGTAGACAATCTTGAAGTTGCACTGTTTCAAAAACATGCTACAACAGATCATAAGTTCATTGCTTTTACCTATGTAAGCTTTACTGTACAATTTCGAACCTTAAGAGAAATGTTGGTTACTATAGACCAGGGATGCAAAAATGTGCTACAATTGTGGCATACGTCACAAGTCGGAACACGTGACTCATCCCTTTCTTCCTCCCCATTTGTCATTGGACTTGGTAGGAGGAGAAGAAATATTATGTATTCAGTGTGCTTGTGAAACGTCACAGATACGTAATTCAAGGTCGCGGGATTGTGGACGAGGAATTCTTTCCCCATGCTTCCACCCCTCTCTTCCCCAATTCTGTGACTCTGCTATAGGCCTATCTGCAACGGTAGTACTGTGGGTGTAGTAATAAGAAGTCATGGCCATAACAGTTTAAATTAGTCCAGTGCATTTGAAGTAAAAAATTAATTATTACGAATGAAATGAAATTAATCGAAAATAAGTACTGACTCTTACGTGTTCAGTTCGTAGTTAGTTCTACAGTAGTAGTAATGGTAATACGAGTATTAGATGTAGTAGCAGTTAATTGCATACCTAGGCTACTGTATTTTTGCATTTGATAATTGAGGCTTATATGGTATATTTTCTACATCTTGAATTTTCGATAACTCGAAGCATTATACATTTCCGAAAGCACTTCGAGATATCGAAGTTCGACTTATCTCCTTTATCCCTATCTCAAAATGTTATAGACGTGTAGAGCAGCCTCTATTTTCTCTTTAATTTTTGCACGCTTAACGAATCATCATGCAGATACAGGCTGCTGTGTAAATCGAATAGATTTCTTTTTACATTTTATTTTTGCGCGTGAATCTATTAATAAGGATGGGCCTATAAGTATATTTTGTGCAGGAATGAACAGGTGACCTCGCACGTGTGAAGAATATGTTATGTCCCTACACTTTTGAAACAGCTGTTAGATCATTTCTGTCTTGTAATATTGGTAGTATTAATCTGCCTTCAGTTCTAAAGAAATAAATAGTTGTTGATCAGAATTAGACACATGTGCGATAGTACTTCGATGGTGGAGCAATTATAGATAGCCTATAGTATTAGAGTAACACTTAAGAGTATAATTTATATTATAAGAACTCTTCAACACTACGAAAATATTCTAATTCCTCGTAACATTAATTATTTTCCACTCTAATAGATGTATCCAGTTAATATAAAATAAATCTTCGTCGTCCCTTCTTGTGAGCTGTATGTACGACCCTGGGGAGTCGTAGGCTTGCGTCAAGTCGTCGTTTGTAAATGTTTTTTTCCTTGTCCCCTGATTAACTTCTGAATGGCTTCTGTAATTCCGCCTATATTTAGTAGCGTTCTGATGTCATTACTTTCAATCTGACCCACAAGGTTAAGAGTAAAAGACCTTCACAAAATTAATTTTCTGCTTGTAACTTTTCGTTATTGGTGTTTAAATCGACACTTTAGTCTTGAAAAGTTTCTAAGCAGATTACGTCACAACGAAGGATATCCTGACTTAATATAGCCTACTCTACTTCATTGTTTTTATTTCCTTTTTATAGATATAATTATAGTGATGCTGCAAGAAATTGGGTTAGAAATTTCACAGAAATTTTCATTTAATCATCCTTGATAACTAAAAATGGTTTTGGACGTTCCTTCTGCCTGTCTGTCTGTCTTTCCTGTCGTCTGTATGTCTATCCTATCTGTCTGCCTATGTAGAGTGATTTCTCTTAACTGTTGGTCAGATTTTCTTCATATTCAGTATTTATTAGTGAATGTATCAGGGAATAATATTCATGAAATATAGACTAATCGTTTTAGTGAGAAAATTAATGGGTCTTATTTCAAATGAAAAGCACAAAGTGGCGTTAAAGACAAAACCTATTATGATAATTATACTTTTTTCTTGTGTATAACATGAAGAGATACCTTGTGTGTATTTTTTCACCATCTCAGACAGAAAATTCGGTAAGCCAATGCTGTACAAGAACGCTTCAGATTACTTTTATTTTGTGAATATAAACAATCCTGCGCAGTGGCACAAAATAAGCTGAAATAAGCGACATAATCATGCTAACGACAATCATCATCATCATCATCCTTCATGCATTAGGAAATTGATTCCTGTAGCAGCTACTGAAATTGGTCCATCCATCTTTTCGCTGGTCTTCCAATATCTCTTCTTCCCCGAGGTTTATATTTCCAAAACTTATATGGTATCCTGTCCTCCTGCATCCTTGAAATGTGAGACATCCAACGACAATGCTAACGACAATATTTCAGACATTTAATTCCATATTGGTTTGGAGGTGTAGACGATGTCAGTTATACTTAATTCATTGTATTCCGTAGATCTTACATTAAATTGAAGCTTTAAGGGGAGGCAGAGGTGAAATTTACGAACAAAACTGAAGAAAAAATTAAAATTTGGTTTTTTCCATTTTTATTATCTTTATTTTGATATTCCGATGTTAGTTTTTGATTTTGTGCCCTTAAAAGTATGAAATTAAAATCAAGATAATTGTCTTACTATATTATTCCCATAATAAACTAATACTTATCATTATTTATATACCTTCTCTGAACATATAAATAAAAAGAAATATTGAAAATTTCTTACAATATGGTGCATGGAGCATTTTATATCAAACGATATAAAGTTTTATAAAAGTATTAATATTTACAGAACTATTATACTTAGAAAGTTGGAACTTGGTATGTCCATTACTAATAACATACTTAGTATCCATGATCAATTTCAAACAAATCGGATAAATTTTGTGGATTTTGAAATAATCACCTCTTCCTCTCCTTAAGATGGGAAACATAAATTTTTTTGGCGAGATCAGGTGAGGCCAAGGATTCGCCATAGATTATCTGATATTTTCCTTACGCTGGGGAAAACATCGGAAAAAGTCAAACCAGGTAATCAGTCCAAGCGGGAATCTAACCCAAGCCCGAACGTAGCTCCGGATTCGCAGGCAAGCGAAACTGTCGACTGAACTACGATGGTGACTAAAATATATACAATATATAGCAAGAAGTTTCAACAGTTAAGCTATACGAAAATATAAGTAGGCCTATATAGCAAGGAGGTTTACGCCTTCAAAGAGAGGAATTGCAAAGTTATTTATAAATTGAAAAAAGAAAAGTTCTAGAAAGTTGGAAAAGGCACTAAAGATCCAATTAGGGTATTTAAAGATATTATGAAACTCCATTATTAATTATATCATGCGTATTTCTAATGGACATAAAAGGCAATTGCCCCAACATACGAGTCACTTACAGAAATCTAGCTAATAGGTGTCTAGTCCACGAAAACAGGATAATTTTTCGTCAGCTTCTCTCATATTTGTGACTCATACGCGTAAAGTCTTGGATTAGATACCGGGAGGTGCTATATTATTATTATTATTATTATTATTATTATTATTATTATTATTATTATTATTGTATAGGAACCTACCACAGTATTCACATATCAGTAACCAACCATTAAGAACGGTGAACTATCGGTTTCCGTAGTGTAGCGGTTATCACGTGCGCCTCACACGCGCAAGGTCCCCGGTTCGATCCCGGGCGGAAACAAGTTTTTATTGTTAATCTCATTACATAGAGAGCTAGTGTGATTCTTATATACTATATAAGTCACCTTCCATTGAAAGCATTGAACCATCGGTTTCCGTAGTGTAGTGGTTATCACATGCGCCTCACACGCGCAAGGTCCCCGGTTCGATCCCGGGCGGAAACAAGTTTTTATTACATAGTGAGCTAGCATGCTTCTTGTGTACTGTATAAGTAACCTTCCCTTCAAAGCATCGAATCATCGGTTTCCGTAGTGTAGCGGTTATCACGTGCGCCTCACACGCGCAAGGTCCCCGGTTCGATCCCGGGCGGAAACAAGTTTTTATTGTTAATCTCATACATAGAGAGCTAGTGTGATTCTTATATACTGTATAAGCCACCTTCCATTGAAAGCATTGAACTGTCGGTTTCCGTAGTGTAGTGGTTATCACGTGCGCCTCACACGCGCAAGGTCCCCGGTTCGATCCCGGGCGGAAACAAGTTTTTATTGTTAATCTCATACATAGAGAGCTAGTGTGATTCTTATATACTGTATAAGCCACCTTCCATTGAAAGCATTGAACTGTCGGTTTCCGTAGTGTAGTGGTTATCACGTGCGCCTCACACGCGCAAGGTCCCCGGTTCGATCCCGGGCGGAAACAAGTTTTTATTGTCAATCCCATTACATAGGGAGCTAGTATGCTTATGTACTATATAAGTTACCTTCCCTCGAAAGCACTGAACTGTCGGTTTCTGTAGTGTAGCGGTTATCGCATGAGTCTCACACGCGTTAGGTCCCGTACACACGATACGGAAATTTCTCGAAACGAACATTTATTCGAATCGATTTCTTGCGGGCAGCACTGTAAACACTGTTCGATTTTTTTGCATATTTAATTAAATTTAAGTTATACACTGAAAAATGTAGAGCTGTGTGTACACTGCTGTCCTCGAATAAAACTCGTTTCGAGAAATTTCTCTGCCTGTGAACGGGCACTAAGGGTTCCGGTTCGATCAAATAAAGAAAGCGTGAAATGAATCGGGTTATTGGAAAGAAATTTATAACGTCGAGGAAGACCATCTTGAAAATCTATCTTCACATGTATCACTTCAGTCAACGCCGGAGATAGAAACCAAATTTGCTAGTAGATAAGCTCACGCTCTTGCACAGAGTAATTGGTGGCGCTTTCACACCATTTTAGATGTATGACGTAAGTTCCGAGGCGTGGGATCAGCTAGCTCAAACTGAAATAGCGCAGGATATCACATTGGCAATGGGCATCCGAGCTCTAGGAGCGAATTGAACCCACTACCGTGGCTTCTATGCACAGTTTGAAGCTGCACGTCTAGACCATTGCTTACAACACAGTCTGCACATTATTTCTCTTTTACTGCATGATTTTTAATCAGTTTTAACTGTTTGCACCGCTATTAGACTATTCATAATTTCTCCTACAATAACACTATCCAACAGTGAAAATGTATCTTGAGCAAAACCAGTTGTTCTTTATTAAATCGACCTCGCTGATCACGAAAACGACCATGAAATTCTCCGATTAGCTCTAGTTTACAAGATACGGTGTTAATGAGAAAAGTTATCTTTGGGAACCAATAGCTTTTCTTTTTCTACAAATGTTCGTACATTTTTGTCTCTATAATTTTCTATATTTTCACTTATTTATTGATGTTGTATTAAATTATAATATTGATTCTTAAAGAAGATTATGAAGAAGAAATATGTCCTTAGATCCGTTTAGTCCCCACTGCTATACGTGTGTTTTTTAGCTTGTCCGCTTCCATGCCCGAACAGTTAAATGATATGTAGTTATCGAAAAACCATAGGCTGAACTAAAAACACTAGAACAATACGAAATATACAGATACACCCACAACAAATCCTCAACAAACAACTGAATTTCAGAACACACACTATTTGACTCCACCGAAAAACTATAAACTAAACACACTAGAACAATACGAAATATACAGATACACAAAAACACACCCACAAAAAATCCTCAACAAACAACTGAATTTCAGAACACACACACTATTTGACTTCACCGAAAAACCAGAAATAAACACACTAGAACAATATGAAATACATGCACAAAAACACACCCACAATAAGTCCTCAACACACAACTGAATTTCAGAAAAGCACACTGTTTGATTCCACACTACAGAACACAAAAGCACCCACCGGGGGCGAAGACACCGCAAGGACCACTCAGTTCTGAATATGGCTCCCAAGCCGAAACTAGTGAAATAAGGTATTTTTAAACTTAGTTCAAATTAACACGTGAAAGTAAAATATATATATATATATATATATATATATATATATATATATATATAATGTTTGGGTGTGTGTCCCGCGCCGTGCCGTAGTGGTCTAAGGCATCCTGCCTAGGACTCGCATTATGGAATGCGCGTTGGTTCGAGTTCTCATAGGGGAAGAAATTTTCTCATGAAATTTCGGCCAGTGTATGGGACCGGTTCCCACCCAGCATCGTGATGCACTTGAAGAGCTACGATAGGTAGCGATATCCGGTTGCAAAAACCAACTTTAACGGTTGGGGGGATCATCGTGCTAACCATACGATACCTCCATTCTGGTTGGATGATCGTCCACCTCTGCTTCGGCATGTGGGCTTGAGGCCAGCAGCCGGCTGGTCGGTCTAGTGCCTAGGCCCTTCACGAGCTGTAGCGCCACGGATTATTATTATTATTATTATTATTATTATCATCGTCATCATCATCATCAGCATCATCTTCAAGGTTTAGGCCTGATGGCCTGTTCCTTCCTCTTGGAAAGTGTCCTCCCATCTATTGCGGGGTCTTCTGACATTCCTCCTTCCTTCCTTGTGCTCTGTAGTTCAGTATTTTGGGGGGGGGGGAATCTGTCTTCATTCATCCTTAAAATATGTTCTTTCCAATTTTTCTTTTGTCTTGATAATCTGTCATTTAAGTTGAAAATTCCCAGTTCCGTCCTTATGTCTGTGCTTCTTTTCTGATCCAATGGAGTGTAACCCGCCACCGATCTCAAAAATATCATCTCTGCAGCCTCTATCCTTCTTCTTTCTGATCGAGTCAATGCCCAGTTTTCGCTGCCATACATAAGAACAGGGACTGCCATTACTTTATAGAATTTCAGTTGGGTCTCTTTTAGTGTTTAACCGGGATAAAGTTCTTTTTATTGTACCGCATATTCTCTGGAATTTATTTATTTTGTTGTTAACATCGTTATTTTCGCAATAGGATACGTTGCAACCCAAATAATTGAAACTACTCACTTGCTCAATTATTTTATCCTCTACCGGTATTACTATTTTGGTCCTTAGATGCCTAGTCCCCAGAAAGCCCATTGCTTTAGTTTTTGTTAAAGATATTTTAAGATTATTATTATTATTATTATTATTATTATTATTATTATTATTATTATTATTATTATATACACGCACTTTATTCCTAAATGTAGTTATCGCTTGAGTCTGCTTCAACGGGTAACATTAATGATCATCAGTCCAGAAAAGACAAAGAATCCTGCGTTTAAAAACTAGCTTTAAGCTCCACATTCGCTACTTTTAAAGCATTAATCTCTTGAAGGACCCTATTCAACAGAAGTGAAATCGAATAACTTCGTCGCCGAAAATTGCATACGTAATGACATCGCCCTACATTCCTGCGACATGAGTCCCCCTGTCTGGCGGGTGGCTTCATAGGACGTATTTGCATATCGCACGATGGGAACAAGTGAGATTGATGACGCCGCGACACTAGTCAGATTCTGGCGACCCATGGCAGATTTCCTCTGCGACCGGCGCTAAGCCACAGTGAACCAGTTCCCGTATCACAGTGCAGGGTCACGCTCCCACAGGTAGCTTCTTACAGATCACAGTGTTGTGCACTGCTTCTCCACTTCCTTCCGCATGGAAATGTCACAAATGAGAGCATTCCAGTCAGAATTACGTGGAGTCTGCCATTATAAAGAAGAAATCTTCCCGCCACTGGAACTCTCTGCCGCCTGAAGTCAAGGGCTGCCGAACATTGAAATGTTTCAAATCCAAGTTAGAAAATTATCTTATGACGAGTTGCCAAACTAACTTACTATTATGACAAGTGTTGTATTGCATGTTTCCACGTATTCACATTTTTTTATGTTCTAGTGACATTCAACTTATTTTATATTTTTGTTTTCTTATTTTCCGATAATGTTATATCTCTAATGTGATGAGTTGAGCTATATATAGGCCTAATCTTAATTTTCCTTATTGTATGTACTTAAAAATATTGTATTCATTGTATGCTTTGTACTGCACTATTTTATTACTACTACTATTATTATTATTATTATTATTATTATTATTATTATTATTATCATCATCATCATCATTATTATCATTATTACTATTCTTATTTTTATCATCATCATTATTATTATTATTATTATTATTATTATTACTATTATTATTATGAATAATTGTCTTATTTTTTTATACTTTGTATACCTAATTTATTTTGACCTGCTGTTCACATTTTATTATGCTTTTTTCTTTCTTTCTGTATGTTATATATTATGTTTGATTTCTTCTTACTTGTTGTTTACATTTTATTATTATTATCTTATTCAGTTTTGTGTGTAAAATTGTAGTGTACTTTGTAAATTTGTAGTGTTTTTGTAACGCAGTCTTTACTCTTGGTTGAGTGTTAGAGAAGCCCGTATGGCCTTAACTCTGCCAGGTTAAATAAATTATTATTATTATTATTATTATTATTATTATTATTATTATTATTAAGTGTCTTTTTTTATACTTTGTATGCCTCATTTATTTTGACCTGCTGTTCACATTTTATTATGCTTTTTTCTTTCTTTCTGTATGTTATATATTATGTCTGATTTCTTCTTACTTGTTGTTTACATTTTATTATTATTATCTTATTCAGTTTTGTGTGTAAAATTGTAGTGTACTTTGTAAATTTGTAGTGTTTTTGTAACGCAGTCTTTACTCCTGGTTGAGTGTTAGAGAGGCCCGTATGGCCTTAACTCTGCCAGGTTAAATAAATCATTATTATTATTATTATTATTATTATTATTATTATTAATAATAGTTTTAAAACAATCGGATTAGCATTACATACGCAGTCGATGCTGTTCGCCTTATAATTGTAAGAATCTCAGCACTAATAAACATTCAGTAATAATAAGAAATTGTGGAGATTCCTAACAAAACCGGTCATTTTCAACGAAAACAAAAAATGAGTTTCTTTTTACTGTTTCGGTATGTTTAGAGAGGCATCTTTCTGAATATGTTACTGTTTTTATTGTAACTCGGCCATTTCCATGAGAAACAGTATAAGTAGGCCTAGTAAAATCAGTATTTTCAATCAAAACCGGATAATTCCATATCATATACTAATACAATATTTTTATTGTATTTTTGTATAAAAAACGGGCATTTCCGACATTCTGTATGTGTTGCAATTATCAATCCATTCAAAATTAGTCATTTCCACTTCTATGTGCAAGAGTGATAATATCTTATTGGTACGGTAATTGAAATTATTGTAAAAGTGTTATAATTAGACTTCGTATTCCAGCTACCTAAAGACTGAAGTTAAAGACACATTGGGTATATAGTACGTCGAACACAGATGATGCAACGGATAAGGATATAAAAAACACATCGTCGCTCCGTGTTTGTGGTGTACAGTCAACTCCCGACATTCTGAAGCTATACTAGTAAATACATGCTTGAGCCGTAATGTTCATTTTCGTCGTGATCTTTGTAGTGAATAATAACGTGCATTCGTAAGTTACGGAACTTGAACATATGCGGATGTCACTTGAAATGATTTTATATTGCAAGAAATTCATTCAATAGCACATGACGTTATTGGTGCATGATATAGTACAAGATATTCGCATTGTGTGATATTTTTTCGTGTTTCATTAGGATATTGCATCTCGCTCATCACCGAATTTTCTATGTACTACTCTAGAATGAAGTACATTCAAAAACTTAGGTACAATAAAAATTGAAGTAAAAATAAAATGATGTCCCTGTATAAAGAGCATAGAAAATAACTAAAATCATTATTACTGACACCATTAGCACAACGGACGTAACATGCGTGACATACAAAATTATCGTTCCCTTTGGGGTAAAGTGAAGGCTCGATACAGTTTTTTCTACTTCTTGAAAAAAGTTCTATCTTGGAAATAATCGGTTTTGTTCGCAACCTTCACAATTATTATTATTAGTATTATTATTATTATTATTATTATTATTATTATTATTATTATTATTATTATTGAGAAATTTAATGCGCGAGTAAGTATGAACGAATGGATAATTGAGTGAATAAAACCAATGTGACGAAAGAAGACTAATATATTCGGCGTATCGCGTCCTTCAAGAGATCATTAGTTTACCTGTGATTTACATAAAATACCGATTAAAAAAACTTCGCAGAGCGCATGGATTTGGCTTTCCGTTTTGTAACAGGTATAAAAATTCGCGGGCATTCTATCTCATACATTTACTTGAGGTTAAGAAAAAACTAGGGAAAAAAAAACTAAGCGTGAATGAGGCAAATTGTGTTGAAACCTTGTCATGAGTAGCTCTGATTCTAGGACCGCGAGGTAGCCAACTGGTCGCCACCACATTAGAAGGAAAATATCCTGATTTGGTGTAGTCACGAGATTCGCTGCCATTTGTACTGAAATTACTGCACAGCCCCGTTTGCACGAACACAGAAACCATCAGTTACATAATCCATTGAGATGCAAATAGGACCATCACGTTGCAGATTTGTGTGTTTGAATATGTAAACACAATACTTAACTGCACGGTAATTATCTTAATTAAACACCACGCCTCTGTGGCACCTCAGAGGACTAATAAAGAGATCGACGTACTTAGAAAAGTTTGTTTATATGAGACACATCACACCAAAACTGCAGAGTTAGCGATGTCATGGTAAGATAATGAGCTAAAGCAAATTAAATTTGTAGAGACGCAATTCAGTGAAAAGCAATCGGAAGAAGAAAAGGAAGACGGCGAAGGAGGAAAAATACAAGATAAAATTAAACCAAAATAAAAAGGATGGATGGTAAAACAAAAGAAAGGAAAGAATGGATAGGTTATGAAGAAAATAGAAAAAAGTAAAAAGAAGAAAAGGAAAATAACGAAAAAATCAAGCAAATTGAAAGGAGGCACAGAAGAAGGAACAAAGAAAAAAATTAAAGTAAATATGTTACATTGAAAGAAGGAAAGAACGTAGGAGTGTAAGATAAAAATAAATAATTAAGGAAAAGAAGAAATGGTAGAATAAAAACGAAAGAAAGGAATGAAAAAAGATCATGGAAGAAGATAAACGAGAAAATGAAAATAAAACAAGGAAAGAGGGAGAGAGTGAGGAAAAAAGAAAATAAAGATGCAAACTAAATAAATAATTAGAAATTGATAATAGAAAAATGATTAGGGAATTTTTGTTCCTGGATTAATGTTGAATAAGGTTAACTATTAGGTTTAAAAACTTTAGCTTAGCATTGAAATGGTGCAGGGAGAGATGACGTAGATAATTGTAATGTTTCTACTTAAGCTTCCCATTGCTTATACTCACGTATATATTCGAATTAGTCTTTTTTTTCTTTTGAGTATATTACTACTTTGGGAATTATCTTCCCCTTCACGTTTTATTTTCCTGTAAAGTCTCATATATTCTTAGCGATTGCTTCCTGTAGACATGTTTATCTGTGCGTGACGTCACACCCTTGCACTTGTTAAGGTTATTGCATCATGCTTACAGCATAGCAGTTGCGTAACAAAAATGGTTCCAACTCCTAAACCGTAACAGATGGATCAAAATAGGTTGTATTTTTTTAAACGGTCGCATTTATTAACGTGTTTCACTCACAATATGTGCCGATCCTTTTTTACGGTTCAGCCGTAGCAAGCGATTGAATGTCTGTAAAATTAGGAAAAGTATTGTATGTTTTTGGCCATTGTTTAAACAGTGCACAATTTTATTTAGGAAATAAAATAAACGTAATTTTTGGATAGACCAGTCTTCATCATTTATTTACATGTAACATACTTTTATAATATGCCATAAACATTAAGTTATTAGCATTCTAAAACTTCGTTTTTTTCTGTGTATGTGTGTGGTTTCTATAGCTGCTAGGAGTGAGGTCTGCGCACCTCGCAGCTATAGAAACCACTCACTATCTCTCGTGTAGTTCGGATTTGTACGAGGCTGGCCTCGCACCTCGCATGCGTCGATTCATAAAAACCAAGACTTAAGACAGAGATACGCCAGTGTTAAGCTGAAATATGTTCGTTTCATCATAGTGACTTCAGATAATAATATCATTCAACGTAAAAGCAGAAAATTAAGAAACAAATCAGTGTAGAAAATAAAGGAAGAAACTTGAAGAAAGATTAAAAGGAAGGGCCTATATAAATTTAATATGTGAGAAAATATGGTTGAAAGTACTTAAGATTTTGTAAATTCCGTGAATTTTTTTTTATTTCAATTTTAGTATTAGTATTAGTATTAGTATTTATTTATTTAACCTGGTAGAGATAAGGCCGTCAGGCCTTCTCTGCCCCTCTACCAGGAGATTCCAACTACAATATCAACAATAAAATTACAATTAGTATTAAATTTACAATTACAATTACAAATAATATTACAGTTAGTATTAAATTTACAATTACAATAAAATCAAAGTACGAAAAGATTACCTGAATAATTAAAGCTAGATAATTTATCATAGAGAAACAAAGAATATTTTATATTTATTGAATTACAAATTAAATCTAGAATAACAAAATTGTATAGTGATGAAATTACTGAATATTGAAATATTTTGTGATAGATTAAAGAAACTATTTACAAGTAATCAATTACTGACCAAGTGCCTAGTAAGTTTGCGTTTGAATTCAATTTTATTTCGATAGTCCCTGATGCTAGCAGGTAGCGAATTCCAGAGTCTTGGCAGGGCTATTGTGAAAGAAGATGAGTATGAGGAGGTGCGATGGGATGGTATTGTTAGTATTGTTTCATGACAAGAGCGTGTGTTCAGATTATGGTGGGAAGAAAGGCAAATGAAGCGAGACGACAGGTACGAAGGAATAGAAGAGTTCAAGATTTCGAAGAGAAAGAGAAGTGAATGTAAATTTCTTTTCTTATCTAGTTTAAGCCAACCTATTGCTTCCAGGGATGGGGTAATATGATCATATTTACGAACATTGCTTACAAAACGTACACACAAATTATGAGCACGTTGAAGTTTCATTTTGTTGTCGCTGGAGAGGTCAGTCAGTAAAATGTCCGCATAGTCGAAATAGGGAAATGCAAGTGTCTGCACAAGGGACTTTTTAGTGTGTGGTGTGGTTAAAAGATGTATCCCTTTGCCACTAAAACTTTAAATGTTTTAGCTTCCAAATGCATTTAACATGTGTTCTTAGAAGTGTCACTTGTACCCCTTTGCTTCTGACTCCCTCATATAATATAATTTTCTAAAAAAAGTTAAGACTATTTCAATATAAAGCAGTAAAGGCTTACAATCATACAAGAAATAAGAATAAACTATGACATAAGGTGCGAGAAAGTCAGTGGTTCTTGGTACTTTTATCTCTCTCTTGGTTTGTGTAGACTCAGAAACAAAATTTGGGCCATCTAAATTTTTCAAGTTCCATTTATAACATACTGCGCATGCTAAGTGCCCAAATTTTGTTTCTGGGTCTGTACCATGCACTGAATCCATCACTACTGTCAAATATCACATTGCAGAAGTGTCTCAGGTTGATTATTCATTGGCAGGGACATACATAGCACTATTATATATATATATATACTGTATATATATACTGTATATATACATATATAATGGAATGAACATAATTTGGGAAAAACTTACAAGTACCAGCGCATGAGACTACGCTCCAAAGACTACAGGAGAAGAGGAAAGACATCCGCAGCGAATTCTACACAACAGAGGCCATGTGTACGAGAGAGCAGACACAACCCAACTACGAGATGAGGCACATCCTAACACGATACGCAATCCATGGTTTTCATCACAAGGTATGCAGCACGAAGAGTTTCCATGAGCCTAACCAAGAATGCGTGTGCGAATTGTGCAAAAACCCATGTGAACGATATCACGTCGAAAAGTGCGCTGAAAGACGCTCATCGTTTAACAAGTTTTGCTCAGACTAATTAACTCACCTTGTGCACATTTGTGCGCATTTACTCTCATTTATTTACTCTCATTCAATATACAGGGTGTTTAAAAAATACGGGGCATAATTTCAGGTATGTATTTCCCATATGTAGACAATCAAAATAGTTCATTACAACATGTGTCCGGAAATGCTTTATTTCCGAGTTATGGCCTTCACAACATTGAAATTCACCGGAACGTTTTTCTTTCCGCAGGTCGTTGCCGTCAAAGGAGACATTAAGAGGGCACTCTGACAGTTCATTCCGAGGAGAAGGTTACATTCAGTGTTGTGTAGGCGTTAGACTGTGCGACATGTATTCAAATCAAGAGCTGGCAGAGATACACTTCATGTACGGTAAGGCGGACGGCAATGCTGCGCTGGCTCGTCGTTTGTACCAGGAGAGGTACCCAGCGACAATGTCCAGATCGGAAGACATCTGTACGTCTCCATTACCGTCTGTGCGAGTATGGAAAATTTAACTCGACGGATAGGTAGAGGTGGCCCAATTGCTTGGCCTCCACGCTCACCTGATCTGAACCCTCTCGATTTCTACTTGTGGAGCCATTTAAAATCATTGGTTTATTCGTCTCCGGTGCCTGATTTGGAATCCCTTCAGAATCGAATTGTGGCATGTTCTGAGGACATACGCAATACTCCTGGAGTTTGGGATCGTGTTCGCAGGTCAATGAGACATCGATGTGAGGTCTGTATTCAAGCAGGAGGTGGTCATTTTGAACATCTTCTGTAATGACAACGACCTGCGGAAAGAAAAACGTTCCGGTGAATTTCAATGTTGTGAAGGCCATAACTCGGAAATGAAGCATTTCCGGACACATGTTGTAATGAACTATTTTGATTGTCTACATGTGGGAAATACATACCTGAAATTATGCCCCGTATTTTTTAAACACCCTGTATATATATATATATATATATATATATATATATATATATATATATGTATATATATATATAATAAACTGAATGAATAACTATAGATACGTCATAATTTAATGAGAAAAGACCCAAAACTTTCGAAATATATAAAATTGATATTTAACAAACCTAATGAAAACTTATGTCACCTATAGATTCGCCGAAAGTAAATTATGATTTAATTAATAAACAAAAGCAAACAACCAAATAGGAACAATTAATATGAAATAAATAAATTAAGTACGAGGACCTGCATACTCCCTGTATGGAAGAAAGACGTAGTTAACCTTGTAACATGCATATTCATTCACTTATAAATAACAATACCACCACACTAACTTCTCATTTAGTTGTCTCTCCTCTTCTGCATATTCTCCACTCACAATCATCTACCCAGGGTTTTTTATACGTTTAAGGAGCTTCACCTCTGTGCACACCTATGTTAACCATTTACTACTAGATACACAGGAGATGGACAAGTGGATTGGTTTAATGATAATCAGCTAGAATAGGTACATCTCAATGTACAACAGGAAGATAGCACAGAATCAAGCGGAAGAACCTTGAAACACACGCATCACCATTCATTTGATGATGAATAAAAAGGTTTGTATTACTTTAGATTTACTTTTTCTTCTTTTTGACTTTCCGTGTTAGACTGTAGTTGCCGGTTCCAATTTTCATTGGCCCATCCATCTTTTGCGTGGCCTTCCTTGGTCTCTTCTACGTCCTCTTAGCTTGTGTGACGTTGCTGCTTTTTGGAGATCGAGAATTATTCATCCTTTCTATATTCGATTTCCATTTTTGTGTGTAATCATCCCTTTCTGAAACTATATTTTTTAAATTGTAATTTTTATCTTGTAACTTCATTTCTTTGACAACGCAATCTTGCTAAACATAATAATGGTCGTGAGAAATTAATTTGGATTCCCCTAGTCTTCATTTTTCTGTTTCTTTTACAGTAATGTTCATTTATCCGTTCCGAATTTTAAAATTGTATTTGCTGTCGTTTTATGTAATTTAATTTGTTTCTCATTTAACATATGTTTTCCTACATTTCTTCTTATTGTGCCATTTATCATTTACAAAATTTCATTTATATATTTATCTTCTACTAAGTCATCAATATTTAAATTTGAAATACAGTAAAACCTCGTTAATCCGGACTAATTGGGGGACAAGTTGACCAGTTTAACGAAAGTCCGAATTAACTAACCTAAAATAACAGTATAAAGTGCGTTAAAACTTCGTTTATAGCAAATAACACGTTGCATTCTCGTTTTGTCTCTTACTTATACTTTAAATCTTTGTTCGTGTTATCGATAATAATATTTGTTTTTATAGTTTAATTACTGTAATGCAAACTTGATGGATTTTCTTTATTTTAATACTATAGGCGTAATATTGTAATTATTGTAATTCCATAGTTATAATGTATAAAAGTAAGTCTTAAAACAAGGTCCTTTAATTTTTCCAAACTCATCGTTTTTTTTTTGCCTGTCCGGATTAAGCGAAGTCCGGGTTATCGGGGTTCGGATTAACGAAGTTTTACTGTAATGTTTCCGTGATAGTTGACAGATGAAACTTGTTCAATTATAGCAAAGAATTTCAATGTTCTCATCCTGTTTGCTGAAGGTGAGTCGGAATTGGTTCCTGATTGTAATGTTGAATATAGAAGTGGTGGTTTTGCATTAATTTTTTTGGCTGAATATACAAAATGGGCCTTGAATATACAGTTGCTCTTATATTTGAGGCTCTCAGCACATAAATGGCCCAACCCACAAAATTTGCATATTGAGTTTATTGCTTTAAAGAGCTCCTCATATTGTTTTCTTCAAAGTGTAAATCGGCCTAATCGTCATTCCTTAGTTTTCCGTGAGATTTCAGCACAAGTTTCGTTTTGTCGTATTTCTCGCACTGTTACAAAGAGGTAAATTGAAAATATAATTTTGTGGGTTTGGCCATTTGTGCTTAGAGGTTTTTATTCGTCTGGTAGAGTTAGCAGTATTTTAGACCTTTTCTTCCATTAACCAGAACTAATTACTACAGACAATATAATAGTAATATGCGTTACAAGAGCGGTATGTTGACGTTTTCATGTTCGAGGGAAAGATTGAAAAGGCGAAACGTAGTTGAGCTTTTTTAATTTCCGAGAACATGAAAACAAACATACCGCTCGTGTATCGTACATTATTTTGTGCGAAGATCGTTTATTACATACCTGAAAGAGGAATTTCTAATTAGTGGCAATGAAATCTCCATCTTGGTTTCTGTTCAATGACAGCAACTTTGGAAAACAAATATATCTATCTTCAACGTTGTTGCTATAAAATGTTTTCTGTGTTTACTATATTCCAGCAGGCCGTGATATATGTCTGTCTTTTTTCCCCCCAGTCTATAAATGCGAACTTAAAACAAACGGTAAGGTTATGTAATTATTTATTTTTCATTTTAATATTTTAACAATATTATTTATATGACATATTGCAGTAATAACATCGGCATCTGGAATCTTGTTGATTTTTTCACGGCTTCCTTAATGTTACTTGCATTACAAATGCAGTAACACTTGTGGTGTTGTAGAGTTTACTTAATTTTTGCAAATATTTAAAAACAATAATTAACATTGCAATTTAGGTGAAATTGCAGTGGTAAGTTTCCAATTTATAATTATTACTATGTTAAACGTCTCTAAAAATAATATGTTAAAAACCTAAAGCAGTAAAATGAATATGGCGCTTAAGCGGTAAGAAGAGGGAAATTGTTATGTGTGTTACGTTGGGAATACTGAATGTGGTATTTCACACTTACCGCGTATTGGTTCTGTGCGGAAAGCAAGCAAATACGCACAAAATATAATGCTGTATAATAAATTAAAATATATATACCTACAATGAAATTATTTTGCAAGTCGATAACGGCATAAAAAGATTCAAGTAAAGCGTTTAACTTAAAATGTAAGCTACACTAAAATGTAAATAATAGTATTCAGTAATTAGTTATATTAAACCTAATAATTACACACTAATAGTAAAATTAAGAGAGAAGGAGATAAAAGTATGAGTAGACAAACCTTACTTTACATTTTGATAGTCGGGTGTTTGTTTAATAAATGAATTTTCAATTTCTATTTTTAATTTTGACAGTTCCCGGCAATCTCTGATAGGGAGGCGGAGATTTCAAGCATTAGCAAGTGTCCCCATAAGTAAAAATCCAAAAGATTGAGGTCAGGGGAACGCGCAGGCCGTGTAATATATTGTAATGAATAGATCTTATCGATTTAACAACATGACCCACTAATGTAAGAACTAAACCACATGAATTAATTTCTAAAGTACTATGTAAAGCTGTTTAATTATTGAAATACAGGTTTTTAACAAAACTTACATATAAAATAATTTGAAAGCAAATAAATAAGCAAGAATAAAACTCATTAAACAAATCTTAAAACAAAAATCGGACTTAAATAAAAAGCTAAAGATTATTTACAATAAAAAAAAAGTAAAAGCCGAATTTCTCCATACATTTTAACCAACTCTCAACGCATTTTCAACACAACTCTATCAACAACTCTTACATTGTACACGTATAATACGAGTAGAATAAGTCTAATACACAATCAAGACAAAATGAGTGATGGATATTATCTGTAAAGACGGCAAATGCTGTGAGATTTGTGGCAAATAGTTGAGAAGCACGTTTTCTTCCAAAACTTCGATTTCATCATCTATTCGTGCTCCCTTACCCCAATATCAAATTCTTTGTACGGTAACTTAGAAAGTCAATTACTATGTTAACACACTCGATAACTCCGCTTCTAGATGTGATGAAAGTCATTACGGGGTACCTGCACATAATTCAGCCAATTCTTTTACCACTGTCATCGATTATAGTTTGAAATAATTAGCGGTGAAATCGATACCGATAAGGGGCGTAGACATTTTTGGCACAGAACGAACTCATCTTGATCTTGGCACACGGTTTACAACCTGGCAGTGCTCTAACATAGGTTCAGTATTAGTTTAACTAGTATCTCACCTCTATAGTGAGAATCACGTAAGAATAGTTCCTAAAAGGCTAATTTGGTCGTCTCTTCAGTGTTGTTAACTAATACCAGATATCACCAAAGAGAGTAAAATCACAATGCTACGTATAATAATAATAATAATAATAATAATAATAATAATAATATAGTATTAACAATAACAATGTCTTGCTTATTTACCACATCTCATCTTTATGTTGCGAGGTGTTTCCTAAATGGTGCAATAATTTATTTATGAAATATTATATTTTCCTCCTGGACTTCTCGCATATTATGTTGGTAATTAGGAGGAATTAGTATGATCTAATAACACAATTTATTTTGTCAGGCAACATGAAATTTATTTCTTTCATTAAAGAGTTTACGATTCATGAGACCTAACCTAAAAATAGATTTACTTACTTTCATTTTCATCAGTTTGCTTTACTGTAAACCGAAATCATTGCTACCAACATAACAGTTACAAAATAACTGCCAGTTGTACTATTTGTCAGTACCCGAAATTCGAAACGAAGTTGGTAAAAGAAAATTAAACCTGAGAGCTAGAAAATCGCTATAATCCACTAGCATATTTAGTAATAGTGGAAAAATGGTTAGGTTTCACCCCTAGGGTATTAAGTAAGCTGATCCGGACTATAGATGAGAACTGGCGGGCCTCGCACCTCGCACGTCGCATGCGTCGGTTCAGAAAAACCAAGGCATAGACGAAAGTTCATCATCTTCAGGATATTCTCTGGTTCTCTTCACTATACCCATAACAGTAAATAATTGGGTAAATATTGAAAGACATATCTTGAAAGTGCCATCGAGATACCAGATACGTATCACTTTCCGCGAGGATCTCAAGATTTTTGCGTGTCACAAATACGAAGACTCTGCCTCTCTATAGTTCACTCTTGGGATCTTCTCGTGAATCGTATATTAGAAATCATTAAATATGAAGCTTATCGCGAAGAAAACCGTACCATGTAGGCTACTATTTAAGAGCAATTGCCCACAACATAGTGATTTCCTAGGTAAATTACCTTAAAAACTTTTCAGCCTTGTACACCAAATTAATTGAAAGTTTAAGTCAAAATAAATAAGTTTAATAAATGCACAGTTTTGAACCAAACACACATTTCCTAATAATAACAAATTTTCGGTAATTCGGCAATAATAGAATTCGGGGAAAAAACATTCGGGAAATGGGATTCGAGAAATTTGTTTCGAGAGAAAAGCATTCGGGAAATTAGATTCGGGAAACTGTACGGTAATCGTGCAGACAATAGAAGAGAATCTGTAAAAATTGATTAAATCATAAGATCTTAAAACTAACGTAAGGATCTAGTAAATAATGGTTGTGGTGGTATCGAATGCACTACTTGTAGGCGGATTAATTACTATAAATACACCATAGCCTATAATATCAGTTACAATTAAAATAGGAATTACAGAAAAGTCTATAACAAAGTAGAAAATAGTACATTATGCAACGAGCCTATAATGGTA